>NC_088365.1:10346598-10359098 GCF_034508935.2 Berghia stephanieae
CTTGGTTCTATTCTTCATAATATTATGCTCTCACATCTTTCCTAGCTCTCTGAAAACGATTATGCAGGGCAGTCTTGCTTGGATAAGTTGCGTAAGGTGCCATCTTGGATTGAGTATTTGTTTAATGAGTTTGTGAAATGAACACACAGCAGAGCAAAAACCGTCGCTGAACACAAAAGTACCCGTCATCATCATCGTCGTCGTCATCATCATCATCATCATCATCATCGTCGTCGTCGTCGTCATCATCATCATCATCATCATCATCATCATCATCACCACCACCACCATCATCATCATCATCATCATCACCATCATCATCATCATCATCATCATCATCAATCATCATCATCATCATCACACACCACCACCATCATCATCATCACATCACCATCATCATCCATCCATCACATCATCATCATCATCATCATCATCATCATCATCATCATCATCATCATCATCATCATCATCACATCATCATCACCACCACACCATCATCATCATCATCATCATCATCATCATCATCATCATCATCATCATCATCATCATCATCATCATCATCATCATCATCATCATCATCATCATCATCATCATCATCATCATCAATCGTTGTTTAAGCTGAATCATTTTAACTTTTAAAAAAGATTGTATATATACCTTTCCAACACTAGAGGATGGGCTACAGTCTATCTTCACTGTTTTCTAGGGGTAAGATGGCTTACTGGACTGCAACCACCATTGAGTGCAGAATACAATTTATTTTGCATTTTATTTTATTTGTTTTCCACGTTAATGTGTGTATTGTGCTGACGAAGGGTTTGTACCCGAAACGTCCATTGTCTGTTTTGTTTCCATGCGAAGCCTCTCCATTTTCACTCTTTCGTTAGTATGGAATGCACCAGGAGCATATGATTTCGAGGCCTCGCTAACAGCATCCTGTTTTGTTCTGTTTTTTTTTTTTACCCCTTAGGCCTTAATCTTACACTTATGTTTTTTGTTTCTTTGTTTTGTTTTTTGTTTTTCTTTGTTTTGTTTTTGTTTTGTTTTTTCGCTCTTCTCTTTGGGAATGACGCCTGCCTCATCTTAGCCACGTATCCAACCCCCCCCCCCCCCCCCCCCCCCCCCCCCCCAAAAAGACTAATTTCCCACACGACAAATAAAGAGGATTACATTTTTATTCATTGTTCCATAGGACAAATTTAAATGTCAAGAGAACCTGGTAGCTACTACTCGTATAATGTCGTCGTGTGCCCTTATGTCTTGTCTGTGTATGTGCGGATTAACCCTCTCCTTACCAGCCATTTTCAGGATTCTCCCCAAAACTGCACATCTAAATAACACACAAATACTCGTATATGTCTTATCACTCAAACACAATGTTCTTGCGATACATAATTTCTTTAGCACAACATGCTCTACAACACACCGTGTTCATTTTCTTTAAATTTTATGATGTACAAAAGAAATTTGAATAAGAATAAGGTTGGTTGTATCGTGACGAATGTGACGATTTTCCTATGGTTGGTAAGGAAAGGGTTAATAAATAGTCCTATCGTGTAATCCGCTTTATTGGGAAAGTGGCGTTTGTTTGGATGGAGAAATAAATCGTCTTTATCATGGAATTATCAAGCAATGGCATAATCCTCACTGTTTTTATATTTATCTGTCAGTCAGTCGAATAGAGGTCAATGAATCGGTGGCACACAACCTCGATGTGGTGTTTTGTGACGTTGAACCAACGTTGAAAAAAAAAAAAATTAAATTAAGATATACATACAAAGATTTGGGGTTTTCAGGTTTTTTTTTTTTTTAAACAAGCAAACAACTCCCCCCCCCCCCCCTCCCAAAAAAAATAACAAAACAGACGCCCTCCACCTACCCCCCCCCCCCCCTCCCACAAATACATTGAATTAAGAGATAAGAGACTTTATAATATATGATGTATAACACGATGGATTTAGGTTTAATATTTCATTAAAAAATGAGTAAACATTGATTTCGAATTTAAAACGTATTCGGTACATTCCGACACAGTACCGGATTGGTGTGGCTAGGTCACAAATTGTTTCTCACAGTGGGGGGAAAAAACAAACCCAAAAACGAGTGGAATGAAAGAACAAAAAAAAATCTCAATTTTGTAATTCTGATTATTTTGACCTGCAATTCAGTTATTGTGGATGTCTGGTTCACAGCGACACAAGACAATGCCCCAGCGACACAGTGCCATAATATTTGAGAGAACGTGTCATGTTCTTGGCTGCAGGGACCACAGACAAACACACGTTAAATTAACTCCTTGCGTTCATCGTAATTTATTTATTTTCACGCTACAAACGCGATTGGGGGGAGTTATGAAGTGAATAGAAAAGTGCCAGAAGACAATAGAGAATAAAAAATTTTTCGCGGCGGTGGTGGGGTTTGAACCTGCGACCTTATTGGTACGACAACTCCGCCTGGCAGGTGAGAGCGTGGCTCTACCGTGTGAGCTATCCACGAACACAAAAATATTCGTTTCAAACCCAAAGTCATTACTAGATCCCTCTCTCACCCACTTCTTGAGACCGCCGATTCGTTCGTACACCACCATCGCGAATAATTTTGACCAGCAGTTAAGCTTAATAGCCAATATTCTCAACACAAACATATAACATAGAAACGATTGAGACATTGAGTATGCTCCGGTGTATGGGGTGAATTTTTAATTCAGAAAAGTGAGTGGAGCAGGCACTTATGTTGGTAACAACAAGATATGAAGTGAATAGAAAAGTGCCAGAAGACAATAGAGAATAAAAATTTTTTTTTTTTTTTTTTTTTTTTTTTCGCGGCGGTGGTGGGGTTTGAACCTGCGACCTTATTGGTACGACAACTCCGCCTGGCAGGTGAGAGCGTGGCTCTACCGTGTGAGCTATCCACGAACACAAAAATATTCGTTTCAAACCCAAAGTCATTACTAGATCCCTCTCTCACCCACTTCTTGAGACCGCCGATTCGTTCGTACACCACCATCGCGAATAATTTTGACCAGCAGTTAAGCTTAATAGCCAATATTCTCAACACAAACATATAACATAGAAACGATTGAGACATTGAGTATGCTCCGGTGTATGGGGTGAATTTTTAATTCAGAAAAGTGAGTGGAGCAGGCACTTATGTTGGTAACAACAAGATATGAAGTGAATAGAAAAGTGCCAGAAGACAATAGAGAATAAAAAATTTTTCGCGGCGGTGGTGGGGTTTTGAACCTGCGACCTTATTGGTACGACAACTCCGCCTGGCAGGTGAGAGCGTGGCTCTACCGTGTGAGCTATCCACGAACACAAAAATATTCGTTTCAAACCCAAAGTCATTACTAGATCCCTCTCTCACCACACTTCTTGAGACCGCCGATTCGTTCGTACACCACCATCGCGAATAATTTTGACCAGCAGTTAAGCTTAATAGCCAATATTCTCAACACAAACATATAACATAGAAACGATTGAGACATTGAGTATGCTCCGGTGTATGGGGTGAATTTTTAATTCAGAAAAGTGAGTGGAGCAGGCACTTATGTTGGTAACAACAAGATATGAAGTGAATAGAAAAGTGCCAGAAGACAATAGAGAATAAAAAATTTTTCGCGGCGGTGGTGGGGTTTGAACCTGCGACCTTATTGGTACGACAACTCCGCCTGGCAGGTGAGAGCGTGGCTCTACCGTGTGAGCTATCCACGAACACAAAAATATTCGTTTCAAACCCAAAGTCATTACTAGATCCTCTCTCACACCCACTTCTTGAGACCGCCGATTCGTTCGTACACCACCATCGCGAATAATTTTGACCAGCAGTTAAGCTTAATAGCCAATATTCTCAACACAAACATATAACATAGAAACGATTGAGACATTGAGTATGCTCCGGTGTATGGGGTGAATTTTTAATTCAGAAAAGTGAGTGGAGCAGGCACTTATGTTGGTAACAACAAGATATGAAGTGAATAGAAAAGTGCCAGAAGACAATAGAGAATAAAAAAAAAAATTTTTATTCTCTATTGTCTTCTGGCACTTTTCTATTCACTTCATATCTTGTTGTTACCAACATAAGTGCCTGCTCCACTCACTTTTCTGAATTAAAAATTCACCCCATACACCGGAGCATACTCAATGTCTCAATCGTTTCTATGTTATATGTTTGTGTTGAGAATATTGGCTATTAAGCTTAACTGCTGGTCAAAATTATTCGCGATGGTGGTGTACGAACGAATCGGCGGTCTCAAGAAGTGGGTGAGAGAGGGATCTAGTAATGACTTTGGGTTTGAAACGAATATTTTTGTGTTCGTGGATAGCTCACACGGTAGAGCCACGCTCTCACCTGCCAGGCGGAGTTGTCGTACCAATAAGGTCGCAGGTTCAAACCCCACCACCGCCGCGAAAAATTTTTTATTCTCTATTGTCTTCTGGCACTTTTCTATTCACTTCATATCTTGTTGTTACCAACATAAGTGCCTGCTCCACTCACTTTTCTGAATGGGGGGGAGTTGCTGCTTTGTAATAATCATTGGTTAGGGTGTCTGGTCTCCGATGAATAGGTCATAGGTCAAGTCAGTGTATCCTGGTTGTGAGTGTGTCTGTGTATTTGTTTGTGTGTGTGTGTGTGTGTGTGTGTATGTCTTTGTGTTTGTTTTGCTTATTCAAAGTATATATTAAGTAATCTTTTTTTTTTGGTTTGTTTTGTAATGCATTATGTTATCTAAATTCATGCAAGTACACATTTTTCTGGCCACCCATCCATCCATCATCCATCCAATCAACCAACGCACCAACCAACCATCCATTCATCCGTCTATCTATCTATCTATCTATCTATCTATCTATCTATCTATCTATCTATCTGTCTGTCTGTCTGTCTGTCTGTCTGCCTATCTATTTGTCTATCTATCTATCTATCTATCTATCTATCCATCCATCCATCCATCCATCCATCCATCCATCCATCCATCCATCCATCTATCTATCTATCTATCTATCTATCTATCTATCTATCTATCTATCTATCTATCTATCTATCTATCTATCTATCTATCTATCTATCTGTATGTCTTGCTGTATTTCTGTCTGGCTGTATTTATCAACTTGTCCAATATAAATACAGTCTCTCTCCTCGTCTACCACCCCCCCCCCCTCTCCCTTCTCCCCTTCTCTCTCTCTCTCTCTCTCTCTCTCTCTCTCTCTCTCTCTCTCTCTCCCTCCCTCCACCCCCTTCTCCAAGAAACCCATCATCCTGCAATAATAACTAATTCCCCATGCGACCCCATAAGGGTTCTTATCGTGACCTTTAACTCATCACCCCCCCCCCCCCCCCCAGTTCTCACCCTTTCAACCGAATGTTCCGGCAGCGAAGTGTTGTGTTTTGTCTTTTATGTAAACTTTTATTATAGGATTACATAGAGAACCCATGTCGGGGTTTTGGAAAATAATGCAACGAGTCTTAGTATGGATTAAAGATGTTTCACTTAAGAACATGATTTATTTTATTTTTTTTACGATTATATAGGTACAGAACGAACGCCCTGGAGACGATATAATGCCTTAGATAATGTATTTATTTATTTATTATATATATTTATTTATTCATTCATTTATTTATTTAATATTCATTTATTTTAATAAATTAAAAAAAAATCCCTTTATTCATTCCATAGGTGATATTTGTCTCTAGGGCCTATTCCAAGGGAAGACTGGAATAACCCAGGTGTCCACCGCAGTGCAGCGCCGCAAATTAAGCTAGGCAGGGCGAGGCGACTTGCTCAAGGCCACACAGCGCAGCGGCGGGTGATCGAACTCGGTACCTTTCGGGTACGAAGCAAAGACCTTACCACTGAGCCCATGCTGCCCCTAATAATTATTTTAGTATTTATTTATTTATCTATTTATCTGAAATTCATTTATTTATTAATCCAGTTTATTATTTATTTATCAATTCATTGATGCATATGAAAATCAATAAATCATTGTCTTTTTTTTTTTTTTTTGTTTTTTTTTTTTTGGATTCGTTGATTTTCGCAACAGTAAAATGACATTGCGCTCTATCCATCTAGAGCTTTTTTCTATATTTTTTTTTCTTTTCTCTTTTTTATTATTATCCCAAAACGACTTTTAAAAACACAATTTTGTTTCTATAGATTGGCAGAGAGAGAGAGAGAGAGAGAGAGAGAGAGAGAGAGAGATAGAGAGAGAGGGAGAGGGAGGAAGATTAAGGAGGGGGAAGAGGAGGAGGAGGAGAGAGAGAGAGAGAGAGAGAGAGAGAGAGAGAGAGAGAGAGAGAGAGAGAGGAGGGAGGAAGATTAAGGAGGAGGAAGAGGAGGGGGTGGAGAAAGACAGGAGGGAGGGAGACTGAGTAGGAGGAGGAGGAGAAGGAGGAGAGAGAGAGAGAGAGAGAGAGAGAGAGAGAGAGAGAGAGAGAGAGAGAGAGAGAGAGAGGAGGGAGGAAGATTAAGGATGAGGAGGAGGAGGGGGTGGAGAAAGACAGGAGGGAGGAAGAGTGAGGAGGAGAGAGAGAACGAGAGAGAGAAGAGAGAGAGAGAGAGAGAGAGAGAGAGAGAGAGAGAGAGAGAGGAGAGAGAGAGAGAGGGGGGTGGTGAAAATGTGAAAGTGGCAACCTTGCGTTCTAATTTTCTCCCCCTTGTACCGATTCCCCTCAAAGAGGTAAGTTGGGGTAAGAGCCACTCGCGATGACGTAACTAACCCAATAAGCGGGACGCTCAGACCGCGCTTGTTATTTTAATTACCCGAACATCAACTCCAATCTACATAAAATACCTTTTACACGGTCTAGTTGATAATTGGATTGATTTGTGCGTCTCTATTGAATTTTGATGGATATTTCGTTTCTTTATATCCTTCTCCTCCTCCTCCTCCTTCCCTTTTTCTTCTTCTTCCTCCTCCTCTAACTTCTGTTCCTTCTCCTCCTCCTCCTTTCCCCCTCCCTCTCCCCCACTCTTCCCCCCCCCCTCTCTCTCTATCTCTCTCTCCCTCCTCAATCTTCCTCCCTCCTTTCTCTCTCTCTCTCTCTCTCTCTCTCTCTCTCTCTCTCTCTCTCTCTCCCGCTCACCATCAACCTCTATCACCTCTATCTCCTCAATAATAATAATAATGATAACAATAATAATACTGATGATGATGATTCTTTTTTTGTTTTATTATATTTTCAGGGCATCAAGTTCTACAGGATCATCATCTTCCTGTCAGGTAACACGGAGGACACTCACTGTCTTGCTAATACTTTGACTGTGAGACTCGGCCAGAAGTTCCTGTACTGCAACTTTTACACTGTACCAGCATTTTAAACTTTCATGCTTTAACTGTGATATTGCACCAGAAGTATACATTACAATGAATCAATGGTGATATTGCACCAGAATCATACACCAGAAGTATACATTACAATTAATCAATTGTGATATTGCACCAGAATCATACACCGGAAGTATACATTACAATGAATCAATTGTGATATTACACCAGAATCATACACCGGAAGTATACATTACAATGAATCAATTGTGATATTGCACCAGAATCATACACTGGAAGTATACATTACAATGAATCAATTGTGACATTACACCAGAATCATACACCGGAAGTATACATTACAATGAATCAATTGTGATATTGCACCAGAATCATACACTGGAAGTATACATTACAATTAATCAATTGTGACATTGCACCATAATTACATAATGCTTTTTTAAAGCTGCAGCTGTGATTTTATAGCACCGGTATAATTCAATATACCAAGCTTTATCTGTAATGCAGCATTGCACTAGAAATATAATATTATAATCTTCCAATCTACGGTAAAATAGCACCCGGCTATATATACACCACTATGATGTAAAAGTAATACTGCATCGGACCTATCTGGCGCTGATATGACCTTAATGTGTTGCAAGTGCCATAAAACCCTTAAAAACAAAAAAAGCAAAACAAGCATCGGACCTATGCACCAGAAATATAATATTACACATCGTTTACTGTGAATAACGCACCAGAAATATATTATTCACCGCTGAAACCTCTAACACGTCACCAGTCGCATTGTTGCTGATGGTATCCCTCTTATGAGAAATTTTCCACGGAATATGTCCAACTCTGCTTATATTTTTATACACTAAATTGGATTACTCTAGGGATTTGGCTTCCCTTGAACTCAAAGAGTGTTGCTCTTAGGTAAGTGCTATTTTGTTTCTTTCAGATAATTAGCCCGTTGCCATTACCCTTATGGGTAAAAAATTTATAGTAAAGAACAAACAAAGAAACTTATAACCTTGATAAACAAAAATAAAATAAATAAATAAATTATTAAAATTATTATTTCCTTTCTATTGAGCACTACTTACTGGCATGTGAGCCCTATAGATCGTTCGAAGTTGACGTCACTCAGGTGTTTGTTATTGTTTTTGTTTTTTTTTTGCCACCTGCGTAAATGAGTAATTCTCACTAAACTGTATTAACCTGATTGTAAACGATCATGGTTACACAAAGTTGTGTGTGTTGGTCCGTGATACTTCCTGATGGCAATGTTATGAACTCCTTAGCCAAGCGCACACTATCTATATTAACTTTCCATGTGCTCGAGGTCAATATATATACAGAATGAAGGAATATAGATGATTAATCAAACAAGATGTCTGATGTCAACAGGAATCACCCATGTTGTCCAATTAAGCAAATTGGGAGTTAATAATCTTGCCCAAGGAAAAAAAACGAAAGTTCCTGAAGCGAGGCTCGAACCCGGGACCTTTCGGGTCACAATACAATGCGAGAGAGAGAGAGAGTGAAAGAAAGAGAGAGAGAGAGAGAGAGAGAGAGAGTGAAGGAAAGAGAGAGAGAGAGAGAGAGAGAGAAAGAGAGAGAGAGATGTCTTTCATATAATTATCATGCAAGTGTGTTGTTATCTTTAATTGAGCTTTATATAGAGCAATATCCACTAAATGTGCTCAAAGCGCTTTACAAGGGATCCCTGGTGAACAGCAACATTTAATATGTAGGACGGGACGTGCCGCCTGTTAGGCGATAATATAATTTTTCGGACAAAGACAACGCTGTTAACGGCAGGTACTCATTTTACACCTGAGTACGGTGAGAGAATGTGAGTAAAAAGCCTTTTCTAAGGACTCAACTATGCGCCGAGCAAGGCTCGAACCCAGGACTTTCCGATCCGAAAGCAAGTGTCATACCACTAGGCCACATAGCCGCACAAAACAAATCCATACTCATCCATTCCCTCCATGCGATACAGACTACAAACTAATCTGATATTTAGGGGAAGAAAAAAATCCCCTTTCCTCTAAATGTCCTAAGGGTGTTATTTCTATTGTATAGTCACGTGATCATAGTCTATTTTTAAAGTATCATATCATAGACGTGGATCAGATTTTTTAAATTTTTTTTATAAAGAAAGAAAAAACCAACAACAACAACAACAAAAAAAAAAAAAAAAAGAAAAAAAAAGAGAAAAACCATTAAAAAAAACAACAAACCCCCAAAAAACATTATAAAAACAAAACAAACCAAAATAAACTATCATGAGTCGAGACAAATTATTGCCAAGAGGCTAACTCTCCACCTCCTCCTCCTCACCTCTCTCTCTCTTTCTCTCTCTCTCTCTCTCTCTCTCTCTCTCTCTCTCTCTATCTCTCTCTTCCTCTCTCTCTCTCTCTCTCTCTCTCTCTCTCTCTCTCTCTCTCTCTCTCTCTCTCTCTCTCTCTCTCTCTCTCTCTCTCTCTCTCTCTCTCTCTCTCTCTCTCTCTCTCTCCCCATTGCCCTTTCCACGAGTGTTTTTGAAGTTTAGTCGCATCGTTCAGCAGAATTACTCGAGAAAACACTATCCCCCCTACCCCCCTTTGCTTTTGTCCTGGGGGGGAAGTCGTTGTTGATCGAGTGTTTAAATTCCGTTTTGCGTCTTGTCTGAGATCATCAGAATTTTTGTACCCCTTTTAAATAATACAAAGACTTTTGTAGTGCTGCCAATTGGATTCAGTAGTCTGATGTCACGCCGCCCGGCAACGGCGGCCATCTTGGTTCTAAACAAAGGAAATCATTACTTCTTATTCTTCATGCTGGCTAGAACTTTTCATATGCCTTGTGATCAGAATGTGTAAAAGTCAAAACATGATCAAATTTATGAATTTTTTGTTTTTGTTTTCCTCTGGATACGCTTTTATGCTCGCCGGAGAAATAATTCATACGGCGTCCGCCATTGCTCCGATAGTTTAGAGCCAGTGTTACTAAGTTACCATGCGTCATTAGAAAGGAAGTGACGTTACGACTGTTTAAGACTATCCCCCCCCCCCCCCCCCCCCCCCCCCCATTCCAGGAAGTTCCCGTGTTTGTTTGTGTTTTTTTTTAGTTTTCTTTTAAATGGATTTGAATTAAATAAATTCTGACCGCGTTTCTAAAATCCCGATTTTCCATATTTTTGTGGTTTTCCTTGAAGAATTAGTGATGTTTGCATATCGTAATAATATTAGGACTAATTTTGAGTCTTAAATCAAGTATTGTTTATTACATATTTCCATTGGACTTCAAGATAAAGAGTTGAAGTTCTTATATATCACATATCGAGTCTAGTTGTTTTATCAATCAGATAAGAGTATTGGTTTTCGTCATTTGATTTTATTTCATTTATTTATTCATTCATTTATTTATTTATTTATATTTTTTTTGTCTTAAGGATTGTAAAAATTGAATATTGAAATAAATGAGGAAAAAGAGAAACAAAAGGTCATACTCTGTTTTATTGGTAATTTGATTGGTTGGCAGCTCTGGGCTTTTGCCACAAAATGTTGTCTATTTTGAGAACTCCCCCCCCCCCCTCAACCCCCGCCCTCCCGCCCCATCCTCCAATTTATATAATATTTATTTATTTATTTTGTTTCGTTTATTCTTAGCTGTTTTTTGCTTCTTTTTTTTTTTTTCGAGCCAGTGAGTTATTTTTCTTTGGCAATGTATCATCTGGTGAAGGTTAAATATTTATTGTTGTTGTGTGAATGAAGGCAGGGGAGATTATGAGGGAAGAAAAAAACAAAACAAAACAAAACAAAAACAGCCAAACACGGCGACAACTGATATTGCCTTCCGGCCATTTTCAAAGATGAAAGATGAAAACTGATCTAAGCACAAAGAGAGAAGTAGGTGAAACAAAAACTGCTTTTCTCGGTTAAAAACACGTTTCTAAAAATTTCGACCAGAAAACTCCATTCTTTAATTAATATCGATGACCCTCTCATCTTAGGGGCAGCGTGGCTCAGTGGTATGGTCTTTTGCTTTATACCCGAAAGGTACCGAGTTCGATCACCCGCCGCTGCTGCGCTGTGTGGCCTTGAGCAAGTCACCTCGCCCTAGCTCAATTTACGGCGCTGCACTGCGGCTGAAGCCTGGGTTATTCCAGTTTTCCCTTCGAATAGACCCTAGAGACAAATTTCCTTATGGGATGAATAAAGGGAGTTTTATTTTTTTATAATTGTGTTTGTTTTTTTTTTCTTGTCAAAAACTTTCAGGCCATATTAAAAAAAATGAAGATGAAAACTGATCTATTGTAAACAGAATGAGAGAGGTAGGTGAAACAAAAACTGCTTTTCTCAGTTAAAAACACGTTTCTAAAAATTTCGACCAGAAAACTCATCCTTTAAATATCGATGACCCTCTCATCTTAGGGGCAGCGTGGCTCAGTGGTATGTACGGTCTTTGCTTCGTACCCGAAATGTGCCCAGTTCGATCACCCACCGCAGCGCAAGTCACTCGCCCTAGCTCAATTTACGGCGCTGCACTGCGGCTGACGCCCGGGTTATTCCAGTCTTCCCTTGGAATAGACCCTAGAGACAAATTTCCTTATGGGATGAATAAAGGGAGTTTAAAAAAAATAATTTTGTTTGTTTTTTTTCTTGTCAAATGCTCGCAGGCCATATTTAAAAAAATGAAGATGAAAACTGATCTATTGTAAACACAATGAGAGAAGTAGGTGAAACAAAAACTGCTTTTCTCAGTTAAAAACACGTTTCTAAAAATTTCGACCAGCAAACTCATCCTTTAAATATCGATGACCCGTTTCTTGTCAAAAACGTTGAGGCCATATTCAAAGAAGGAAGATGAAAACTGGTCTATTGCGTTGATAGACACTGTGAGAGAAGTAGGTGGGAACAGAACTGCCCTTCCGCAATAAAAACAAACAGAAAATTCGTCTTTTTCGTGTTAAAATGACCCTCGAGTTGTGTAAAACTCTTAAACATTAAGATCCAGGATACAGAGTTTATTTTAGTCACAGTATTAAAAAAGGGTTGTATCTCTCTCTCTCTCTCTCTCTCTCTCTCTCTCTCTCTCTCTCTCTCTCTCTCTGTGTTTGTGTGGCTGTGTTTCAAAATGGGGGTAAATATAAATGAATCATTTTAATCGATAGAATATTGGAGATCTTGTTTTCTGGCCAATTTTTTTAAACATGTTTTTTGTTGTTGTTGT
>NC_088365.1:10364098-10379098 GCF_034508935.2 Berghia stephanieae
CATATTCATATTGAAATAAACTTTGAACTTAACTTCAGAAAAGTGAGTGGAGCAGACACTTATGTTGGTAACAACAAGAGATGAAGTGAGTAGGAAAGTGCCAGAAGACAATAGAGAATAAATATTTTTCGCGGCGGTGTTGCGAGTTTGAACCCGCGACCTTACTGGTACGACAACTCCGCCTGGCCGGCGAGGGCGTGACTCTACCATATGAGCTATCCACGATCCCAAAAAAGATCGTCTCTAACTCAGGTCATTATTAGAGTTTTATCTATTGTCTTCTGGCACTTTCCTACTAACTTAACTTCACCGTGATTCGTAGGAGTTGAAAATTGTCGGCATCTAATTATTCCATCCCTTCTGCCGGATAATTTTCCGGCTTTGGTTTGTGAGGACGAGTGTAGAATTACATCATTATTCTAATCAGATGAATTATTATGTGGGGAATTCCATTCCATTTTGATGCTGTTCTTGTTGTTACTGTGATTGTCTTGTTATTATTTTCATAGACGATGTTGATGTTGCTCCTTTTCAGCTGGCTCATTTGTCGGAACACACATTCTAAATTTAGAGATTAACGATGTTATTACCGCCTTAGCTCTGGACAGGGACATTAATAATTCAGTATCTATCGTTATTGTTATATATATATATATATATATATATATATATATATATATATATATATATATATATATATATATATAAAGAAGTCCTTTGAGGCCACAGTATAAAATATGATGACCTCTACCAGACCAATTCGTTTCGCACGTGAGTGATTTAGACAGCGCAGTATTAAATCAATGAGTTGATTATATATATATACTAAGAAATATGATGGGGAAGAATAAAAAAAACAATCATTCAGTTGATGATACGTTTCCACCCATTTCAATATCGAATGATTAAGAACCTTGGACAGACAAGGGCGGGGGGGGGGGGGGGGTGGGAGTGAGAGAGAGAGAGTGTGTGTGTGTGTGTGTGAGAGAGAGAGAGAGAACAGAGAGAGAGAGACAGAGAGAGTGTGTGTGTGTGGTTGTGAGATAGAGAGAGAAAGAGAGAGAGTGAGATATATATATATATATATATATATATATATATATATATATATATATATATATATATATATATATAATTTTATTAATGTGTGACATAATCATTTATTTATTTTGTATTTTTCTTTCAGAATCAACATGGACTCCTCTTTTCCGTCGATAATCGTTGCCTTCCTCATCGTGACATTGTATCATCAACACTATCATCGCCATAGTATGCTGGTATCGGCGATGGAGCATTCGACTCTCAACTCGAACGACCTTGACATTCCGGATGTGACCACATACAGCGGCCATCTTTTCTTCATGTCTTTCAGCGGATACCCTGGTTTGGGAAGTGAATACGTAGACATCACGGTAAGGACGTATACTTGTTTAATAAACCCAGGTGTTATTATTATTATTATTATTATTATTATTATTATTATTATTATTATTATTATTATTATTAATGGTTTTTTTTTTGTTTTTTTTTCAAATTTTGAATTTTTAACCATAGCTATTTCGGTTATATATTTTGTGTTTAAGAATGGTGATAATTTAACAGCTGATGTGGTCTAGTGATATGACACTCGCTTTCGGATCGGAAGGTCCTGGGTTCGAGCGTCGCTCGGCGCATAGTTGAGTCCTTGGAAAAAAGGCTCTTTACTCACATCATGTAAATTGAGTACCTGGCCGTTAACATGGTAAAATCGCCTAACAGGCGTCAGTCCAGTCCTAAATGTTAAATGTTGCTGTTGACCAGTGACCCCTAGTAAAGCGCTTTGAGCACATTTAGTGGATATTGCGCTATATAAAAGCTCAATTTTTAAGCGCTTAGAGCCTGGTGTCTCGGGAGTTATAGCTCTATATAAGTTTTCAGCGTTATCATTATTATTAAGAATCCTGAGCACTCGGAGACAAGCGGAGACATCATTGAACCTCTGGACAAGCTATCAGACGTCCTTGATGGAAATTCGTGGAGATTTGACCTGAGGAAAAATCGCCAAAGAGAAGATCCTTCAAGAAAACCTCCCGAGTTTTGTCCCCACATGTAAATGGGCCATAGGCGGCACGCTTACAAAATGTTGCCAGTTTTTTAACCTTTGTGCCGTTTTGTGTTTGTTTCTGATTCTGGAATAATCTCGTTCATTCCTCTATGCTGGCTGTCCTTTTTATATGTCTGTCTGTCTGTCCTTGTCCTGGAAGAAGAAAATGTCTAGATTTTTCCCATGCCGTAGACGAAATCCTTTGCAGTGGTGGAGACAGTCTGCTGGGGACGTGTGCGCATTTCCGTGAGAATTGTTAGATCTATACCTTGGTCATTTATTTGTTTGCACGTTTGTGTTCGCGCTTGTCTGCGCACGCGCGTCTTTCTAGATTGAAAGAGAAACAGATGTGTGTGTATATGTGTGTGTGTGTTTGTGTGCGTGTGTGTGTGTGTGTGTGTGTGGGGGGGGGGTGTTATAAACGAGATGGTGCCTCATTTTCAGTTGGATTGCTCTGATGACCTCTTTGTGAGACTTAATGTGGCTCCAAGCAGAGTGTTTCCTGCTGCCACTGGGATTCCTTCAACCCCCCTCCCCCCTTCCCACCATCCGGTGAACTATTCCTCAATAGGCTTCAACAGTCGTAATGTCACTTCCCTCGTAATGACGCACAGGAACTTAGTAACTGGTTCTAAACTGTCGCGAACAATGGCGGACGCCCTTATGAAATATTTCTCCGTCGAGAATAAACGTGTATCCAGAGGAGAAAAATCATTATAAATCAGATCATGTTTTGACTTTTATAATTTATACATTCTGATCACATGATATGTGAAAATGTTCTAGCCAGCACGAAGAATAAAACGTACCGATTTTCTTTGTTTAGAACCAAGCTGCTCGTTGCTGGGCGGACGTGACATCAGACTCCAATTGCTCTCATTTTCTGAGGTGCCTATGACCGTAACCATCGTATCACGATGACCCTAACGTTTTGCAAAATATTGGCCGCCTGTACTCTGAATATTTATTTTATTTTCCATCCTGCCCTTTACACTGCTGTTGGTTTAAAAGTGTTGACAACACCATTAAACTATCTAGAGCCGTCAAACAATTTATTTTATGGACAAATTTGGCCAATGCATACTTGTTGTTTTGCTCTCTCTCTCTCTCTCTCTCTGTCTCTCCCTCTCTCTCTCTCTCTCTCTCTCTCCCTCTCTCTCTCTCTCTCTGTCTCTCTGTCTCTCCCTCTCTCTCTCTCTCTCTGTCTCTCTGTCTCTCCCTCTCTCTCTCTCTGTCTCTCCCTCTCTCTCTCTGTCTCTCCCTCTCTCTCTCTGTCTCTCCCTCTCTCTCTCTCTCTCTCTCTCTCTCTCTCTCTCTTTCCATATTCCATCTCGATTTTACGTAACAAACATTTTGTAAGAAATTAATTTATGAATAATATTTTAATTTTATCTACTCATAAATATTTCCAAATTAAACCCAAAATATTTATTCTTAACTCACTCAACCCTAACACCGACTATATCCGTTGTTATCCCGGGTTACTTTTACCCCATGCCTATTTATTACATTTTTCTGATCCAAATTATAGGTATAGTATCAAAGCCAATGTTTTTAATTTTTGCATGTTACTGATAGTTGAATGAAACTATCTATTCAAATTTTCATTTTTTAATATTTTTTTTTTCCAGTTTTCAAAATTAGCTAAAATCTCTAGGAATGAGTGAGTTAAACACTTTTGACGTTACATCCGTTAAAAACAAAATATATATGAATAAAGGCGACAGTGTATATTTTAGCGTGACGCATTTTCCTTCCTTTGAAGCATCGGCGGAAGTAATTGCAAACATGATTATATTTTCAGTTTGAAGCCTGTTTGCAGGTGTGGGAATCTTTAAAAACTAAAATTAGACGAAAATGATAAGATAAAGAGAATAATATAAACATTATCACATTTCGTTTGCCTGCCATTATATCAAAATCTCATTACATCCAATTGGCCAAGAGAATTCTGCACAGTGGTTCCACATATGCCTGATTATATTTGCAGATGGATTCTGTTGTTTGTTCGCTTGTCTATTTTAATTTTCGTAATGTAAGTGTATTTTATATTAGATGTTTTGAAATGGCATTAATGTACAATAATACCAAGATGCTCTTACAAACGCCTCCCTTCCTCTCTCTCTCTCTCTCTCTCTCTCTCTCTCTCTCTCTCTCTCTCTCTGGGGTACCAAAGCGTCTTCTTCATTTTATTAAACGGCAAATTAAGGCGATCCTCAACTATTTTGTAAAGCGCATCGTTTAATAAAATGAAGAAAGGGGTTGGGGGGGGGGGGGTCCTGATATCTCAGTTGGTAGAGCACCCCTTTCACGTGCAGAGGGACCAAGATCGATCACGGTTTAAGTCGAGTTTTTCTTTTTTTTCTTTTCTCTCTTCCCCCACTCCCTCTTCCCCTATCCATCCAGTAGCGATTAGTAGGTCGCTAGTTCTGTTTGATCTGGCAAAAAGTACTTTGCAACAGACTTGGATATAAACTCCTGCTCCATTGAGGCTATTTGACTCGATATACTGTATTGAGATGTGTTATTGTTCTTTCCATTCTTAAATTTGAAGATAATATTTTACGTCATTCTACGACAGTTAGAATTCGAGCTTACTGATTTCTGTACAAACCCTTCGTCAGCACAACAATACACAAATTAACGTGGAAAAAAAAATACAATATAATGCAAAATAACTTGTATCGTCTATACTCAATGGTGGTTGCAGTATACTAAGTACAGACGATACAAGGGGGGGGGGGGGGGGGTTGTACGTGGTTGTACGTAATTATTTCCAAGAGATCTCAATGTGTTATTATTAATAGGAATCACGATTTCTTAGAGATTACAACTATTTTGAACATAGACATAATCCATGTATATTATATAGGGAATGAGCTTAGCGGAAGAGTAGCGTCCCTTGATTGGACGTCACCTTACAAAGATAACGTCAACATGGTTTTGCGCATGCGTCTCTCTCGTCCTCGCTTTCGGTGAAGTGTCTCCGGAAGCGAGGACTAGAGACGCATGCGCACAACCAACATGACGTTCTCTCTTTAATAACTTTTCCGCCGGTGACGTCCAATCAAGGGACGCTACTCTTCCGCTAATCGCATTCCCTATACGATTCTTACTTACACTCTTGCTTTTTGGAATTCCTGACATGTACCACAACCGCTTCACGAGCTTCTGAGTGCGCATTGGAAACAAAGTTCTAATTCCAAAACGCAAGAGTGTAAGAAATTATTTATTCTACCCCTCAATCGATTCTCTATATCGTCATCTTTGAATAAAAGACATGTTCAAAAAAACATTCAAATGATAGATGGTCTACTTCTTTTGAAAGAATCTGACTTTAAGTGAAATTTAGTCTTCGTAATCTGACGTCACAAATCATTATTGTATCTAAGCATGATATTATTATGCGTTACTATTTAGGGTGACCGGTGGAATATATTATGTCAGATATATTTGAAAAGAATATACAGGGAACAAAACAAAAAAAAATAAAAAAAAAATTAAAAAACAAAAAAGAAAAGTTAATTTGTGGTACGCTTTTTCATGCTTTTTTTTTGCCTTTCGAATGTGATTGCTTTATTTATTTGTGCCATTCACATTGAATGCGCTTGATAATGAGGGTGAGGATAGTGGTATGTGGAGTTCAGAGATATTGTTATAGTGCTGTCATTGCATGCGCTTGTAGATAGGAGTGTAGGTAGGTAGAGCGTGTGTAGTAGTGAGTAGTTAGTAGTAGTAGTAGTAGTAGTGTAGTAGTGGTAGTAGTAGTAGTAGTAGTAGTAGTAGTAGTAGTAGTAGTAGTAGTAGTAGTAGTAGTAGTAGTAGTAGTAGTAGTAGTAGTAGTGAGTGGTTGTAGTAGTAGTAGTAGTAGTAGTAGTAGTAGTGTAGTAGTAGTAGTAGTAGTAGTAGTAGTAGTAGTAGTAGTAGTTAGTAGTAGTAGTAGTAGTAGTAGTAGTAGTATAGTAGTAGTAGTAGTAGTAGTAGTAGTAGTAGTAGTAGTAGTAGTAGTAGGTAGTAGTAGTAGTAGTAGTAGTAGTAGTGGTAGTAGTAGTAGTAGTAGTAGTAGTAGTAGTAGTAGTAGTAGTAGTAGTAGTAGTAGTTAGTAGTAGTAGTAGGTAGTAGTAGTAGTAGTAGTAGTAGTAGTAGTAGTAGTAGTAGTACTAGTAGGATGAGGAGGAGGAGGAGGAAGAGGAGGAGGAGAGGAGGAAGAGGAGAAGATAAGGTTGAAAAGGAGAACGAAGGAAGGTTGGGGTTGATAGAAAAGTAGAGAGTAAGGTAAGAAAGAGGAGGAAATAGAACGAAAGGTGGGTTGAGAGAAAAGTATTATTGTTTTCACCCCATAAACTTGCCATACATTATTACCTCATTAGCATCGTTGTGATTTATTCTCGGAATCTATCCCATGTTTTTTTACATTGCATGCAAGGCTTTCACTGTTCAAACCTCTTCTAATTCGACTCTAGTTTTATTGTGTTCACACTCTTATTTGAGTTCGTAGTTTATAAGAGTTATACTATCGCTTGCGCTTGCGGCATTTTTAGGTCATTTCAGTGTTATTCAAGACTCAGGGATTGAAACCCGCAGGAAAGAGACAAAAAATACGAATAGGAGAAGGATATTTATGGGTGGGGGAGGGAGGTGGGGGAGGCTGAGGAGCGAAAGAGAGGGGTAGGGAGAGAGATATGTAGATAAATAGTAAGGTAGATAGATAAGAGAGAGAGAGAGAGAGAGAGAGAGAGAGAGAGAGAGAGAGGGGGGGGCCTGGGTGGGAGGGGCAGAGTAGAGGACAAAAGGGATATAGAAATAAAGATAGATAAACAGAGAGAGAGAGAGAGAGGGAGAGAGAGAGAGAGAGAGAGAGAGAGAGAGAGAGAGAGAGAGAGAGAGAGAGAGAGAGAGAGAGAGAGAGAGAAAAGATAGGTTTGTTATATAAATTCTCCCAATTTTATTAAATTTTACAACCTTATAATTTGACGAATCCCTTCACCGGCGTCTGGCTGGAAGCGCGTGTCATTAAAGTGTGGGGAAGGCTAGAGTAACCCCATTTTAGAGAATTAACCTGTACAACCCTCTCATTTTCCAGGCTAGTTGTGAGACATTTCCCCACATTCCTTTAACAAAGTATACACGTAACCCAGACTTACAATCCCAGCATTCTGTTGGAGTGACCTTGACGCTCAGATTTACATTAAGAAAATGAATTATGAAATAGAAATTAAATGTAAATCAAACCTGATGCTTTCTCCAAGAAGAGCAAATATTATTTTTTAAATCGTTAGTAATAACAATAATAATAATAATAATAATAATAATAATAATAATAATAATAATAATAATAATAATAATAATAATATATGATAATGATAATGATAATATAATAATAATAATAATAATAATATAATAATAATAATAATAATAATAATAATAATAATAATAATAATAATAGATAATGATAATGATAATAATAATAATAATAATAATAATAATAATAATAATAATAATAATAATAATAATAATAATAATAATAATAAATGATAATGATAATGATAATGATAATAATAATGATAATAATAATAATAATAATAATAATAATAATAATAATAATAATAATAATAATAATAATAATAATAATAATAATAATAAAGATGATGATGATGGTGATGATGATGATGATGCTGATGACGATAACGACGATATTGATGATGATGTTGATGATGATGATGATGATGATGATGATGATGATGATGATGATGATGATGATGATGATGTTATGGTAAAACGATCCCCGAATGGCTGTCTGAAGATGAAAACAATAGCATAGAGCTGAATGGCGTCGATTTGGTTCCTTCTATATCGATTGTTCATACGGCAGGTCTGAATATCGGAGAAACAAGTCTAGATCAACGACTGATCTCGACTGTCTATTGCCTGAAGCGTTTAGTTCTGATGTTATGGGAGGGGGGGGGGGGGGGGGGGGGGGGGCATGACGGCTATGATAATCAAGAGTTGTTTTTTTTTTTTTAATTACTTTTTTTTGGGGGAGGGGGGGGGGGGAGGAGTTGTGATAATAATAATAATAATAATAATAATAATAATAATAATAATAATAATAATAATAATAATAATAATAATAATAATAATAATAATAATAATAATAATAATAATAATAATAATAACTGTTTTACTGTTTTGTTTTTGTTATTGGCTGAAAAAGGGTTTTGAGCCCAAAACATTCCCTGTTTAGTATTTTGGCCTTTATTAAAGTTGTTATTGTATTAATTTTTTTTTAAATTGAGCTTTTATATAGTGCAATATCCACTAAATGTGCTCAAAGCGCGTTACAAGGGGTCCCTGCCTGGTCAACAGCAACATTTAACATTTAGGACGGGACATGACGCCTGTTAGGCGATGTTATAATTTTTTTCTTTCGGACAGAGACAACGCTGTTAACAGCCAGGTACTCATTTTACACCTGAGTACGGTGAGAGAATGTGAGTAAAGAGCCTTCTCCAAGGACTCAACTATGCGCCGAGAGCGAGGCTCGAACCCAGGACCTTCCGATCCAAAAGCGAGTGTCATATCACTAGACCACATAGCCGCACATTTTTGAACATTGATTTTCAGACTGTTACAGTTCACAGTTAGTTGTGCCCCCTATTCAATACCCGAGACTTCGGTCCTCATCACGTGCGGCTATGTGGTCAAGTGGTTTGACACTCGCTTTCGGATCGGAAGGTCCTGGGTTCGAGCCTCGCTCTCGGCGCACAGTTGAGTCCTTGGAGAAGGCTCTTGACTCACATTCTCTCACCGTACTCAGGTGTAAAATGAGTACCTAGCCGTTAACAGCGTTGTCTTTGTCCGAGAAATTGTAATATCGCCTAACACGCGTCATGTCTCGTCCTACATGTTAAATGTTGCTGTTGACCAGGGACCCCTCGTAAAGCGCTTTGAGCACGTTAAGTGGATATTGCGCTATTCTTCTTCTTCTTCTAGGTTCCATGCCTGGTCCAGGCTTCGGATACTGCATGAATTACCTCTCTCCATTCCTCCATTGCACTATATAAAAGCTGAATTTTAAATTTTAATTTCATCACATCTTAAAAAATTATTCCGGTGGAAAATTATCTCTAAAATCTCACGCAGGCCATTTCACCTTTGCCAACCAAAACTGTGTCTTTCCATTAAACTTCCTTACACTTATGTAATGTTATATTATAATATGAAAGAAGATAACCAGTTTTAGCATCCGTGTTGTGTTGTTACCTTGAACCGAAACTATAAAAGGAATGCCACTATAGATAGACTTGAGATCGACGTGCTTTTATTTATTTTAAGAAAAAATCATGTTTGGGTTACTGAAATATATATGATTTTTTTTTACAAATATTATTATTATTATTATTATTATTATTATTATTATTATTATTATTATTATTATTATTATTATTATTATTATTATTATTATTATTATTATTATTATTATTATTATTATTATTATTTCTTTTAAGATTAATATTTTGGAGGAATATATCTTAGACCTAATCCTCTACCATTGTCTTAACTGAAGTGCTTTTTACAATGTTTTTAAAGGCCAAAATAAATACGTTTAATAATGATGAAGCTCTAGATAGGAGAGATTTAAATGTTTGGTGTTTTATTTTGACGCTCAACAGTCAGTTGTACACGCCGAACAAATATCAGATGAACCTATAGAAGGAGATAGAGAGGTTTCAACTTTGACCCTTTAAAAAATAACAACACAAATTGGATTCAATAGTCTGATGTCACGTCCGCTGAGCAACAAGCAGCTTCGTTCTAAATAAAGAGAAATCGGTACTTTTTATTATTCATGCTGGCTAGAACTTTTTCACATGTCATGTGATCAGAATGTATAAAAGTCAAAACGTGATCAGATTGTTAATGTTTTTCTCCTCTCGATATACTTATATGCTCCTCGGAGAAGTATTTCATCAGGGCGTCCGACATTTTTCCGATAGTTTAGAACTCAAAATATACACAATGATTAAATCGCATTGAACAAAGGATTTTATTTTGCGGGAACGGAGATGCAAACAAACAAGTTAGGTCAGAAAGACTGGTTGACTGACACAGACGTGGGATTAGGAAATGGTTGGTGATGGGGAAACGGGGGGGGGGGGGGGGGGGGGGGGGCTATGAGGAAATAAGGGACATGGCCAAGCATTGGAAGCCATATATGGAGAAAAGTGGAGAGAAGAGAGAGAGAGAGAGAGAGAGAGAGAGAGAGGAGAGAGAGAGAGAGAGAGGAGAGAGAGAGAGAGAGAGAGAGAGAGAGAGAAAAGATAGGTTTGTTATATAAATCTCCCCAATTTTATTAAATTTTACAACCTTATAATTTAACGAATCCCTTCACCGGCGTCTGGCTGGAAGCGCGTGTCATTAAAGTGTGGGGAAGGCTAGAGTAACCCCATTTTAGAGAATTAACCTGTACAACCCTCTCATTTTCCAGGCTAGTTGTGAGACATTTCCCCACATTCCTTTAACAAAGTATACACGTAACCCAGACTTACAATCCCAGCATTCTGTTGGAGTGACCTTGACGCTCAGATTTACATTAAGAAAATGAATTATGAAATTGAAATTAAATGTAAATCAAACCTGATGCTTTCTCCAAGAAGAGCAAATATTATTTTTCAAATCGTTAGTAATAACAATAATAATAATAATAATAATAATAATAATAATAATAATAATAATAATAATAATAATGATAATGATAATGATAATAATAATAATAATAATAATAATAATAATAATAATAATAATAATAATAATAATAATGATAATGATAATGATAATGATAATGATAATAATAATAATAATAATAATAATAATAATAATAATAATAATAATAATAATAATAAATAAAGATGATGATGATGGTGATGATGATGATGATGCTGATGACGATAACGACGATATTGATGATGATGTTGATGATGATGATGATGATGATGATGATGATGATGATGATGATGATGATGATGATGATGATGATGATGATGTTATGGTAAAACGATCCCCGAATGGCTGTCTGAAGATGAAAACAATAGCATAGAGCTGAATGGCGTCGATTTGGTTCCTTCTATATCGATTGTTCATACGGCAGGTCTGAATATCGGAGAAACAAGTCTAGATCAACGACTGATCTCGACTGTCTATTGCCTGAAGCGTTTAGTTCTGATGTTATGGGAGGGGGGGGGGGGGGGGGCATGACGGCTATGATAATCAAGAGTTGTTGTTTTTTTTTTTTAATTATCTTTTTTTGGGGGGAGGGGGGGGGGGAGGAGTTGTGATAATAATAATAATAATAATAATAATAATAATAATAATAATAATAATAATAATAATAATAATAATAATAATCTGTTTTACTGTTTTGTTTTTGTTATTGGCTGAAAAAGGGTTTTGAGCCCAAAACCTTCCCTGTTTAGTATTTTGGCCTTTATTAAAGTTGTTATTGTATTAATTTTTTTTTAAAATTGAGCTTTTATATAGTGCAATATCCACTAAATGTGCTCAAAGCGCGTTACAAGGGGTCCCTAACTGGTCAACAGCAACATTTAACATTTAGGACGGGACATGACGCCTGTTAGGCGATGTTATAATTTTTTTCTTTTGGACAGAGACAACGCTGTTAACAGCCAGGTACTCATTTTACACCTGAGTACGGTGAGAGAATGTGAGTAAAGAGCCTTCTCCAAGGACTCAACTATGCGCCGAGAGCGAGGCTCGAACCCAGGACCTTCCGATCCAAAAGCGAGTGTCATATCACTAGACCACATAGCCGCACATTTTTGAACATTGATTTTCAGACTGTTACAGTTCACAGTTAGTTGTGCCCCCTATTCAATACCCGAGACTTCGGTCCTCATCACGTGCGGCTATGTGGTCAAGTGGTTTGACACTCGCTTTCGGATCGGAAGGTCCTGGGTTCGAGCCTCGCTCTCGGCGCACAGTTGAGTCCTTGGAGAAGGCTCTTGACTCACATTCTCTCACCGTACTCAGGTGTAAAATGAGTACCTAGCCGTTAACAGCGTTGTCTTTGTCCGAGAAATTGTAATATCGCCTAACACGCGTCATGTCTCGTCCTACATGTTAAATGTTGCTGTTGACCAGGGACCCCTCGTAAAGCGCTTTGAGCACGTTAAGTGGATATTGCGCTATTCTTCTTCTTCTTCTAGGTTCCATGCCTGGTCCAGGCTTCGGATACTGCATGAATTACCTCTCTCTATTCCTCCATTGCACTATATAAAAGCTGAATTTTAAATTTTAATTTCATCACATCTTAAAAAATTATTCCGGTGGAAAATTATCTCTAAAATCTCACGCAGGCCATTTCACCTTTGCCAACCAAAACTGTGTCTTTCCATCAACCTTCCTTACACTTATGTAATGTTATATTATAATATGAAAGAAGATAACCAGTTTTAGCATCCGTGTTGTGTTGTTACCTTGAACCGAAACTATAAAAGGAATGCCACTATAGATAGACTTGAGATCGACGTGCTTTTATTTATTTTAAGAAAAAATCATGTTTGGGTTACTGAAATATATATGATTTTTTTTTACAAATATTATTATTATTATTATTATTATTATTATTATTATTATTATTATTATTATTATTATTATTATTATTATTATTATTATTATTATTATTATTATTATTATTATTATTTATTATTATTATTATTATTATTATTATTATTATTATTATTATTATTATTATTATTATTATCATATTATTATTATTATTATTATTATTATTATTATTATTATTATTATTATTATTATTATTATTATTATTATTATTATTATTATTATTATTATTCTTTTAAGATTAATATTTTGGAGGAATATATCTTAGACCTAATCCTCTACCATTGTCTTAACTGAAGTGCTTTTTACAATGGTTTTAAAGGCCAAAATAAATACGTTTAATAATGATGAAGCTTAGATAGGAGAGATTTAAATGTTTGGTGTTTTATTTTGACGCTCAACAGTCAGTTGTACACGCCGAACAAATATCAGATGAACCTATAGAAGGAGATAGAGAGGTTTCAACTTTGACCCTTTAAAAAATAACAACACAAATTGGATTCAATAGTCTGATGTCACGTCCGCTCAGCAACAAGCAGCTTCGTTCTAAAAGAGAAATCGGTACTTTTTATTATTCATGCTGGCTAGAACTTTTTCACATGTCATGTGATCAGAATGTATAAAAGTCAAAACGTGATCAGATTGTTAATGTTTTTCTCCTCTCGATATACTTATATGCTCCTCGGAGAAGTATTTCATCAGGGCGTCCGACATTTTTCCGATAGTTTAGAACTCAAAATATACACAATGATTAAATCGCATTGAACAAAGGATTTTATTTTGCGGGAACGGAGATGCAAACAAACAAGTTAGGTCAGAAAGACTGGTTGACTGACACAGACGTGGGATTAGGAAATGGTTGGTGATGGGGAAACGGGGGGGGGGGGGGGGGGGGGGGGGGGGGGGGGGGGGCTATGAGGAAATAAGGGACATGGCCAAGCATTGGAAGCCATATATGGAGAAAAGTGGAGAGAGAGAGAGAGAGAGAGAGAGAGAGAGAGAGAGAGAGAGAGAGAGAGAGAGAGAGAGAGAGATCGGCAGGTAGTGGAGGGAAGTCGGAGAGGGGATATCTCAACTCATCCATTTGATGACCATTGACCGTTCCACGTTTCTGTCTTGTTGGTCATAATACCAATTATTAAAGCGCCGCAGAGAGCACAATTAACGTGGATGTTTAGGCGCTATATAAATTCATTATTTACATTTACAATTCTTGTATTTTTCTGTTTTCTTTAATTGTTTGTTTTCGTTGTTTGTTTGTTTGTTTGTGTATTTATCTTTTGTTTCTTGGGGTTTTTTTCCCTTTATTTTCTTCCAACCAGCGAGAAGAGGAAAGTGAGTTATCTGCTCACATTACACCAATAAAATACAAAACAAAACAAGACAATACAAAACAAATAAAAGAATACAAAATTACAGGAAGTTTCAGATCCAAAGGGGGCGGAGGAAAAGGGGAGGGAGTGGGGGGGGGGGGGGGGGGTGGTTGAATTAGATGAAGCTCCTAAAAGCCAATAGGGATCCCGGCATATGGCTGATTCCACAGACATAGGAATGGATGTCTGACACGTGGTGTGTGGATGGAAAGTATGTCTTGCACGCGAACTATTCCAACTCAAGGGTGAATGGCGGCAGATGAAAGAACCAACTAACTGGAATCCGACTTTAACAAAAAAATCATGCGAGATTGAATTACTCACTACTATACTACCTACTTATAGACGAAACGAAATTGACGTCACTTAGCTCTTTGTTTTTTGTTTTTTTTTTTTCTTTTGTTTGTTTTAAGACAACCATTTTTATGACAAAATCTCACTTAACCATATCGATCAGACGATAAAGTTTAAGGTTATACATAGTTTTGCGTGTTCGTACGTACGTTATTTACTGCTGACGGATGGGATGATAATTTTAGCTAAAGGCATTCTTTGTTTGTTTGTTTTTTTTTTGTTTTTTTGTTTTAAGACAACCATTTTTATGACAAAATCTCACTTAACCATATCGATCAGACGATAAAGTTTAAGGTTATACATAGTTTTGCGTGTTCGTACGTACGTTATTCACTGCTGGCGGATGGGATGATAATTTTAGCTAAAGGCATTCTTTGTTTTTTGTTGTTTTTTTGTGTTTGTTTTTATTTTAAGACAACCATTTTTATGACAAAATCTCACTTAACCATATCGATCAGACGATAAAGGTTTAAGGTTATACATAGTTTTGTGTGTTCGTACGTACGTTATTCACTGCTGGCGGATGGGATGATAATTTTAGCTAAAGGC
>NC_088365.1:10387461-10389961 GCF_034508935.2 Berghia stephanieae
TACTGAAATCCAAAAGGACTGGCAGTTTGACGTCATTATTTGGTTTTTGCATCGCTTAATGAGTTGTCGTAAGTAGAGCTCATGTTAACAAGTTATTTCATTGGTTGAACTGTTGAATACAACTCACGATTTGTTGTCTTTTGTGGCAAAAGACTGGCATTTTGACATCATTTTTGGTCAGTATCAGGCCATAACTTTACGAAGGCTACGTTCGAACTCGGCCCATTTGCCTGTTAGTCGAGGAGTGCACCGCCGTCTAATCTTCCGATCCACGATGCGTTGTTTTGTTGTTGTTGTTATTTTTAATTCGTCGTAAATAAATATTATGTAGCAGTCACATTTATTGACATGAAATACAAACAGAAAGAACCTCTGTTGTAAATGTTTGTTGTCAATATATTGGGGCGTACAATTCTATTTTTTTTTTAAATTGTCGTAAATATTATGTAGCAATCACATTTATTGATATGAAATACAAGCAGAAAGAACCTCTGTTGTAAATGTTTGTTGTCAATATAATATTGGGGCGTACACTATATTCTATTGGGGTCTTTACATCCAATGTAATTACCAAAGATTACCGTGTATTCGTCTCGCTGACAATTCTGAATGGGATATCCTGAAGCCTTAAGGGGATCACAAGATAATGACAATCAATGGAGAATTTTGTCAGTGCAAGCTGGTTATTTCATTTTGTTCAATTTGTTTTTTTTTTGTGTTTTAATTTGGAAACTCTTCAATTTACAATGTTATTTTTTTTTACGGGGTTTTCACGTTTCTTTCTCCTGTTTTACCAGAGTATTTCTTCATTAAATTGACATTTTAAAGGACACATTTTCTATCTCAAAGTTTAAAAAAAAAAGAACAACCTCTCTCTCTCTCTCTCTCTCTCTCTCTCTCTCTCCCTATATATATATATATATCTCTCTCTCTCCCTGTCTCTCTCTTCTCTCTCTCCAAGGCCCAGGTTCATTCAAACGTTATGGTATGACTAAACATAAAAAAGAAATGAACGACGTTAAAATGCATAATCTATATTAATAAAAGAAGGACCAAGTGTGTCTGTCTGTCTGTCTGTCTGTCTGTCTGTGTAGGTGTGTGTGTCGACTGCAGGGTAAACCGGACCTCTGTCTGCTATGAAAATACACCTCAACAGTCATGTCGTCACTTCCCTCGTAATGACGCATGGTGACGTAGTGACTGGCTCTAACTATCGGAACAATGGCGGACGCCCTTATGAAATATTTCTCCGAGAGCATACTAGGGTATCCAGAGAAAGAAAAAAAAAACATTAATAATCTGATCATGTTTTGACTTTTATACATTCTGATCACATGACATATGAAAAGTTCTAGCCAGCATGGAGAATGAAAAGCATCAATTTTCTTTGTTTAAAACCACGATGGCCTCCTTTGCTGGGCGACGTGACATCAGACTATTGAATCCAATTCTAGCAGGTTGTTTACAAAGAAGAAAATACATGAAGATGACGTTACTCTGCTCTTTGTTATTATTTTTTAGACCGTAAGGTTCGTGTTTACATCGGAAATGTCATGTCGGGGGTTTGTTAGTGTCTGATAAGTAAGATATGGCCTCGCGTCATGGCTTTTTCAAATCCGTTTTTTTATGCGGGATGGCTGGCTTGTCATTAAAGTAGATAGTCCTATGAAGCAGGAATTTGTATCGGTTACTATAGCGTGAATCGGGGCAATAACAATTGCTTGCTACCCTTTAGATAGGACGCTCCTCCTCCCCACCCTCGCCCTCCTCCTCCGCCTGCTCTTCCTCCTACTCCTCCTCCTCCTCCTCCTTCTTCTTCTTCTTCTTCTTCTTCTTCTTCTTCTTCTTTCTTCTTCTTCTTCTTCTTCTTCTTCTTCTTCTTCTTCTTCTTCTTCTTCTTCTTCTTCTTCTTCTTCTTCTTCTTCTCTTTCCGTCTTTCGTGTCTTTCCTATCCTCCTCCTCCTCTTCTTCTTCTTCTTCTTCTTCTTCTTCTTCTTCTTTCTTCTTCTTCTTCTTCTTCTTCTTCTTCTTCTTCTTCTTCTTCTCTCTCTCTCTCTCTCTTTTCTCTCTTTCTTTCTTTCTTTTTTTTTTTCATCTTCTTCTCCTCTCTCTCTCTCTCTCTCTCTCTCTCTCTCTCTCTCTCTCTCTCTCTCTCTCTCTCTCTCTCTTGTTTGTCTGTTCTTTTCCTTTTTCCCCCAGAATAATGATTACTTGTCTGTGTCTTGTTCCCGGTTACTGGTGTAATTGGATGGAATACGAAGGGCTTCACAGTGTTATGTGTCGTCCCTCTTTATTTAGTCCCCCCCCCCCCCCCCCATCTGAAGAAGTAGACAGTCATTCTCACCACATCTATGTCATTACCAGCTAGATATATACAGATAGTATGCGCTTGGATTAGAAAACGACACCCGACTTGTCAACAATTTGGGGTCTTCAAAGAATAGTTGGACGTGAGACTTTTTTAAATTTGGGATTATAATGATAATAATAAAAAAAAAAA
>NC_088365.1:10394961-10399961 GCF_034508935.2 Berghia stephanieae
AAGTCGGTAAACATAGAATTTGAGTATTGATGGTATGCTTAACCTTTAAAGTCTGTTAGAGAGAATTTCATGAGAAGTATTCGCCCAACTGTAGTTAGAAGCTTCGAAAAGCCGTGCCAAATACGTTATAGATAGTTAGAAGATGACGTCACTCAAGCCTTTGTTATTGTATTTTTGCCATCCGCGTTTGTGAGTTATTCTCACTGAACTGTATTAACCGACTATAAACGTTCATGGATACACACAGTTTTGTGTGTTGGTCCGTTATACTTCCGGATGGCAATGTTATGAGCTTCTTAGCCAAGCGCATACTATCTATAAACGTTCATGGATACACACAGTTTTATGGTCCGTTTTACTTCCGGGTGGCAATGTTATGAGCATCTTAGCCAAGCGCATACTATCTATAAACGTTCATGGATACACACAGTTTTATGGTCCGTTATACATCCGGATGGCAATGTTATGAGCATCTAAGCCAAGCGCATACTATCTATAAACGTTCATGGATACACACAGTTTTATGGTCCGTTATACTTCCGGATGGCAATGTTATGAGCATCTTAGCCAAGCGCATACGATCTATAAACGTTCATGGATACACACAGTTTTATGGTCCGTTATACTTTCGGATGGCAATGTTATGAGCATCTTAGCCAAGCGCATACTATCTATAAACGTTCATGGATACACACAGTTTTATGGTCCGTTATACTTCCGGATGGCAATGTTATGAGCATCTTAGCCAAGCGCATACTATCTATAAACGTTCATGGATACTCACAGTTTTATGGTCCGTTATACTTCCGGATAATAATAATAATAATAATAATAATAATAATAATAATAATACTTTATTGCATCCCAAAAAGGAAATTTTTTGTACAGACGTGTTATAATTTACACATAAGATAAAAATACAATGGAAATAGGATGTATTATATATAAAAAAGGAACAGCTCTATAACCAGAGCTGCGCTTTATAATATGAATAATTTCAACACTGTAAAATAGTTAAAACTGTCACTATAAATTGAAAATTGAAAAGATTGCAAAACAAATAAATTAATAAATTAATATTTATATTTTTAAAAAGTAAAAATGAGAAATAATTATATAAAATGATTATTGCTTGTTGTTATAAAGCCTAATACTGGACGGCAGAAAAGATTTTCGGTGTCTCTCTGTTTTCGTTGAAATAGAGAAAGGGCGACCACTTCTTTCTGACATAATAATTGATGGTCTTAGTGGATGATACTGGTCATTTAATATTTTAGTTATTTTATTTATACAAAATTTCTCGTATAAAAGATCTACATCGTCAACATCATTTATATAGCGTTTAATGGATTTTTTAATATTTGAATTTATTTTGTTCCTTTCCACTGCTAAGCAATTGCCTCCCAAGCTGTTATACAAAATGACAAAAACACTTTCGATTACTGCTCTATAAAATAATGTGCAGAGGGTTTTATCTATTCTAAACTGAGAGAGTTTCGATAAAAAATATGTACGTCTGCACATCTTATGCCTAATTATTTTCAAGTGTTCATCCCACTTGAGCCTGTCATCAATCGTTACACCAAGGTATTTGTAGTGAGGAACTCGCTGGACGAATTGGTCCTTTAATTTTAACGGTTCTATCGGTTCCTTCACTCTCCTAAAGTCAATCACTAGCTCCTTTGTCTTGCTTATGTTAAGCTCTAGGTGGTGGGCATCACACCAAGACACAAATCTATCAATTTCTTGCCTATAAGCCACTTCGTTGCCATTTGTTATGAGGCCTTGAAGAGCGGTGTCATCTGCAAACTTTATTAAAGGTACACTCAGGTTTTGACTTCTACAGTCATTCGAGTATATTGTGAATAATACAGGGGACAATACACAACCTTGAGGAGCGCCAGTATTTGTAGTTATACAGGAAGATTTGTTTTGCCCTAATTGAACATACTGTGCTCTCTCCGTAAGAAATTCGAGCACCCAAGCAATTATATACTTGTTTAAATTCAGACTAGTCAATTTTTGAACAACCAACTGAGGTTGCATTGTATTGAACGCTGAAGAAAAATCTGCAAAAAGCAATCTGCAATAGCTTCTAGCGTGATCTAGATGCCTGTAGATGTTGTTTGTAAACAGCAAAATGGCATCCTCTACGCCACGTCCTGGTTTGTAAGCAAATTGATGACTATCACTCAATGGCATAAACTGATTCCTAATTTTAACAAGAACAAGTTTTTCTAAAGATTTCATGACTATTGAAGTCAGTGCAACAGGTCTGAGATCGTTCATAGTTTCAAGTTTTTCTTTTTTTGGAACAGGAATAATTTTCGAAGTTTTCCAAATTTCAGGGATTGAAACGCATTGGAGAGACCAGTTAAAAATATGTGTATAAATGGGGGAAAGCTGGTGGGCACATTCTTTTAATAGTTTTCCTTTCAATCCATCCGGCCCAGCAGCCTTCCTCTCGTTTAGTTTCGAAAATACGAATCTCGTTTCCTCTTCACTGACCTCAACAGCCATTTCATCTTCCAAAGCCCTGTCTAATTTTTGTTTTTCATTTTCAATATCAAATTTGTTTGCTGTGTCGAAACGTGAATAAAATTTATTTAAAGTTTCAATTTCGATATCTTCTGATATAATCGTGGGCTTTGGATTATAGTTAACAGCAGTTTTAAGCCCCCGCCACGTGTCCCGTATATCCCCAGAAGAAAAGCATTTTTCAATTTTATTTTTGTACTTATCTCTACAACTAGATATTACCCTCTTTATCTCTTTTTGTTTTGTTTTCAGATCTTTTTTGTTTCCACTAGTATAGAGAGTTGGCAATGTTATGAGCATCTTAGCCAAGCGCATACTATCTATAAACGTTCATGGATACACACAGTTTTATGGTCCGTTATACTTCCGGATGGCAATGTTATGAGCATCTTAGCCAAGCGCATACTATCTATAAACGTTCATGGATACACACAGTTTTATGGTCCGTTATACTTCCGGATGGCAATGTTATGAGCATCTTAGCCAAGCGCATACTATCTATAAACGTTCATGGATACACACAGTTTTATGGTCCGTTATACTTCCGGATGGCAATGTTATGAGCATCTTAGCCAAGCGCATACTATCTATAAACGTTCATGGATACACACAGTTTTATGGTCCGTTATACTTCCGGATGGCAATGTTATGAGCATCTTAGCCAAGCGCATACTATCTATAAACGTTCATGGATACACACAGTTTTATGGTCCGTTATACTTCCGGATGGCAATGTTATGAGCATCTTAGCCAAGCGCATACTATCTATAAACGTTCATGGATACACACAGTTTTATGGTCCGTTTTACTTCGGGTGGCAATGTTATGAGCATCTTAGCCAAGCGCATACTATCTATAAACGTTCATGGATACACACAGTTTTATGGTCCGTTATACTTCCGGATGGCAATGTTATGAGCATCTTAGCCAAGCGCATACTATCTATAAACGTTCATGGATACACACAGTTTTATGGTCCGTTATACTTCCGGATGGCAATGTTATGAGCATCTTAGCCAAGCGCATACTATCTATAAACGTTCATGGATACACGCAGTTTTATGGTCCGTTTTACTTCCGGATGGCAATGTTATGAGCATTTTAGCCAAGCGCATACTATCTATAAACGTTCATGGATACACACAGTTTTATGGTCCGTTTTACTTCCGGGTGGCAATGTTATGAGCATCTTAGCCAAGCGCATACTATCTATAAACGTTCATGGATACACACAGTTTTATGGTCCGTTATACTTCCGGATGGCAATGTTATGAGCATCTTAGCCAAGCGCATACTATCTATAACCGTTCATGGATACACACAGTTTTATGGTCCGTTATACTTCCGGATGGCAATGTTATGAGCATCTTAGCCAAGCGCATACGGATACACACAGTTTTATGGTCCGTTATACTTCCGGATGGCAATGTTATGAGCATCTTAGCCAAGCGCATACTATCTATAACCGTTCATGGATACACACAGTTTTTATGGTCCGTTATACTTCCGGATGGCAATGTTATGAGCATCTTAGCCAAGCGCATACTATCTATAAACGTTCATGGATACACACAGTTTTATGGTCCGTTATACTTCCGGATGGCAATGTTATGAGCATCTTAGCCAAGCGCATACTATCTATAAACGTTCATGGATACATACAGTTTTATGGTCCGTTATACTTCCGGATGGCAATGTTATGAGCATCTTAGCCAAGCGCATACTATCTATAACCGTTCATGGATACACACAGTTTTATGGTCCGTTATACTTCCGGATGGCAATGTTATGAGCATCTTAGCCAAGCGCATACTATCTATAAACGTTCATGGATACACACAGTTTTATGGTCCGTTATACTTCCGGATGGCAATGTTATGAGCATCTTAGCCAAGCGCATACTATCTATACACGAGCATAGCTGTCCGTTCATGAACATGATGATAATATGTTGATCAACTCAATTGATTCAAATATTGAATTTATTTATTATTTATTAAAATTGATCAATTTATTCATTTAATCTTTTATGTATACATATTTATTATAATTTTGTTTTAAAATGAGCTTTTATATAGCGCAATATCCACTAAATGTGCTCAAAGCGCTTTACAAGGGGTCCCTGGTCAGCAGCAACATTTAACATGTAGGACGGGACATAACGCCTATTAGGCGATATTACAATTTTTCGGACAAGGACAACGCTGTTCGCGTCCAGGTCCTCGAACCCAGGACTTTTCGATCCGAAAGCGAGTGCCATACCACTATACAACATAGTCGCACAATTATAAAATCATATCTAATATTTATCTATTTATTTATTCATTTATTTTCGAAAAAAAAATACGATTTTGGTTTTTCGGACACTGAACCCTCCGCAAAAAATTCTTGTTTCAAATTATAATTCAACACATTATTCTTTTCCACGTCGCAGCCCCGTTGATAAAAATAACATCGATTAC
>NC_088365.1:10404961-10417461 GCF_034508935.2 Berghia stephanieae
AGGCAAAATTTGCATCCTCCCCCTCCCCGTCGCCTTAAAGAAAAAAACAAAACCATTCTCAGCATACAACATTGTCAGGCGGTAGGCAGCGCAGGCACTGATGAAATCATATCATCAGGCACTCTCGTGCTTCTCTCTCTCTCTTCTCTCTCTCTCTCTACTTATTATGAACGTCGTATGAATTGGTACCAAGTTCAAAAACGTTCGCTATTCTCACTCACTCACACTCACTCACTTCACTCACTGGCTCGTACTCGGGCGTTGATTTATACTCATATTATTAGAAACATTTATTCTTCTACACGTGGGTAGGTGGGCTTCGAGTTCGAGACTTGAACTCATCACCCTCTTGTCGGCGATTACTTTTCGTGCTTAATGTTTTGTTTAAAAAAAAACAAAAAAACTTATATTTAATTTGCTTGTTTATTCTGTGTTCAGAGCCAATTCGAAGTTCGTGATGAGTCCAGTGTGAATAGTTTACAATCTTCATATTATCTATCCCATGATACCTTTGAGATACTAAACGTCAACAATAATTGAGACACACCCCCTCAAGGCGGTATATAGAAGGAACGAAATTGACGTCACTCGGCTCTGTGTTGTTGGTTTTAGCCGGCCATTTTTATGAGTGGTTCTCGTTTAATTCTTCTATCAATCTGATTATTTATAAACGTTCAAGGTTACTCGACATAGTTTGTGTGGTGATACGTTATACCCGCCTGGTGGATGTTGTGAGTATTTATGGATAACGCAAATCATCCGTACTATATCGGAGTTATTTAGATGCTGAAAGTTGAGTTTGCAGTAATAAACATTGAGGTTTGAGTGGAGTTTATATACTTTATTATGGCGATGGAATAAAGTTTTTTTCTAAGGTGAAAAAATAATTAAAAAAAAAAAAAACATTAAAAAAAAGATGAACTTTTTAAATTGTGACTCTTTAATCTTTAATTTATTTATTATGTGCTAAGGTGGTATGACACTCACCTTCGGATCGGAAGGTCTGGTTTCAAGCCTCGCTCTGCGCATAGTTGCGTACTTGGAAATGCCTCTTGTTTTTACTCGCATTCTCTCACCGTCCTCAGATGTAAAATGAGTACCTGGCCATTAACAGCGTTGGCTCTGTCCAAAAAATTAATTGTAATATCGCCTAACAGGCGTCATGTCACGTCCTAAATGTTAAGTGTTGATGTTGGCCAGAGACCCCTTGTAAAGGGCTTTGAGCACGTGTAGTGAATATTGCGCTATGTAAAAAGCTCACCTTATAAAAAAAAAAGGTATATATATATTTAAAAAAAAAAATTGAGCTTTTATATAGCGCACTATCAACTTAATGTGCTCAAAGCGCTTTACAATGGGTCCCTGACCAACAGCAACACGTAACATGTAGAACGAGACATGACGCCTGTTAGGCGAGAATACATTTTTTTCCGACAGAGACAACGCTGTTAACGGCCAAGTACTCATTTTACACCTGAGTACGGTGAGAGAATGTGAGTAAAGAGCCTTTTCCGAGGACTCACGTATGCGGCGAGCGAGGCTCGAACTCAGGACCCTCCGATCCGAATGCGAGTGTCATACTGCTGGACCACATAGCCCATATATTTTGTCGGCATCTATAACATCCTGACTAACTTGCACTTATTATTCGACAAGTCTGATAACCCAATACAATTGGATTCAATAGTCTGATGTCACGTCGCCCAGCAACGGCAGCCATCGTGGTTCTAGCTAAACAAAGAAAATCGTATACTTTTTATTCTTCATGCTGGCTAGAACTTTTCATATGTCTTGTGATCAGAATGTATAAAAGTCAAAACATGATGAGATTTATAATGTTTTTTTTTTTTTTTTTTTTTTTTTTCCCTCTGGATACGCGTTTATGCTCGTCGGATAAATATTTCATAAAGGCGTCCGCCATTGTTCCGATAGTTTAGAGCCAGTTACTAAGTTACCACACGTCATTACGAGGAAGTGACGTTACAACTGTTGAAGCGTATTATGCGCTTGATATAACTTTGTTGTAGAGTTTGAGGTGCATTTCTATCATAACAAGGGGCCCATTACAATTATATTATATTTGGGTTGTCAGACCTAATAGGTACACTTTGGTCTGATTGTAATAACGATTTGAGGCGGTGAATTACGGTTGTTCTCAATTATTAGGTTTTTTTTTGGGTGCATTTTAGCTCTCTCCTTACCAGCCATTTTCAGGATTTTGCCCAAAACTTCACACCCAACAAACACAAAAATATTTTTTTTATCACCCAGAAACAATAGCAGTAAATTCTTGCGATACATATCTACGGTAATTTCTTTAGCAAAAATATGCTCTACAACACACTGTTCATTTTCTTTCTAATTTTATGTTGTACAAAAGACATTTGAATAAGAAAAATGTTGGTTGTATCGTAACGAATGTGACGATTTTCCTATAGGGGCAGCGTGGCTCAGCGGTACGGTCTTTGCTTCCTACCCGAAAGGTATCGAGTTCGATCACCCGCCGCTACGCCGTGTGGCCTTGAGCAAGTCATCTCGCCTTAGTTCAATTTGCGGCGCTGCACTGCGGCTGACGCCTGGGTTATTCCAGTCTTCCCTTGGAATTGACCCTAGAGACAAATTTCCCCTATGGGATGAATAAAGGAAATTTTATTATTTATTTTTATTATTTATTTCTTTAGCAATGCCGCTGATATGATCTTCAATGTGTTGCAAGCGCCATAAAACCCCCAAAACAACAGCATTCTTTAGCAAAATATGCTCTACAACACACTGTTCATTTTCTTTCTAATTTTATGTTGTACAAAAGAAATTTGAATAAGAAAAATGTTGGTTGTATCGTAACGAATGTGACGATTTTCCTATAGTTGGTAAGGAGAGGATTAAAACAAACAAATCTAACTGATGTAGACTCGTCTAGATGCATTTTCTGTAAATTAGAGACCTCTTTGAGTATTTATTGAAAGCTTCCCCCTTGTGTGATAAGCGATAAACTCATTCAACCCGACACCGACTATATCCGTAGTTTACCCGGGTTACTTTACCCCATGCCTATTTACTACATTTTTCTTCGACAAATTATAGGCGTAGTATCAAAGATACTTTTTTTTTGGATTTTACATGTTAATGGTAGTTGAACAAAACTATCTTTGTACATGCTCATTTTTAATGAAAATTTTTTTTTCCAATTTTGAAGAGTAGCAAATATCTCTAGGGTTGAGTGAGTTAATCCTATATTGTTACAGTTTTATTTGTCCTCCCCCTTCCCCTTTATTTTTGTTATTGCTTTTGGTAGTGACAAGGTCACCCTTTCCATCACCAAATGGACCATTGCGCCTTTGGCGATGATTCACCTTTAAAAGCGTCTCTTAGTTCCATTTTAGACTCGTATTAACTCAAAAGCAAGTTTATATATGGAGACTAGACAATGAATTTTATTATCTTACTAAATCCTTTTTGTGTGTGCGGCTGTTTGGTCTAGTGATATGGCACTCGCTTTCGGATAGGAAGGTCCTGGGATCGAGCCTCGCTCAGCGCTTACTTGAGTTCACCATACTTACTCTGTCACTGTCTTTTTAAAAATTGTAATATCGCCTAACAGGCGTCATATCTCGTTCGTTTTACATCATTTTTCATCATCGTTTTACGTGTTGCTATGGGTCTCAGAGTTTTTGTAAAGCGCTTTGAGCACGTTTAGTGGATATTGCGCTATATAACAGCTCGACTATGTTTACCTTTTGTTGCCGTGACAGAACCGAAATTGAAAAGGAACTCTTCTTCGGTGCTTTATAACACATTTACCTCCTATATTCGTTTATGATACAACCAACATTTTTCTGACTCATTGTTTCTTAAATCACAATTTTTAAAGAAAACTTAATACTCTGTTTTGTAAAGCTTGTTTTGGTGTACAAAATTATGTATAGCATGCACTTTGTGCGTTTAAATTTGAGTTTAAAATTTCAATTCATGTGTTGGGTAGGTATGAGATTATAGAAAAAGTTTTTGAGAATTGTCGGTAAGGAGAGAGTTAAAAGTGATTCTGTGGGGGTTTTGAGATCTTTGTGACCTCGGCTCCTACCTCGCTCGAGTCCCACGGTGGGTGGCGCAAAATTGACTCCTTCGGAAAGACTGATATTTTTTCACTGTAGTCAGGTGCAAAGGAGTATCTTGCCAATAAAGGAGTCTCTCGATAGCTCATACGGTAGAGTCACGCTCTCCCCGGCCAGGCGGAGTTGTCGTACCAGTAAGGTCGCGGGTTCAAACCCCGATCCCCGCGATGAAATTTTTATTCTATATTTATTGTCTTCTACTGGCAATTTCCTACTCACTTCATCTCTTTTGTTGGGAAAGAAATTTGTAACTGCGCTTCAATATAGTAACGATACAGAATGTGCGGCTATGTGGTCTAGTGGTATGACACTCGCTTTCGGATCGGAAGGTCCTGGGTTCGAGCCTCGCGATCGGCGCATAGTTGAGTCCTTGGAGAAGGCTCTTAACTCACATTCTCTCATCGTACTCAGGTGTAAAATGAGTACCAGGCCGTTAACAGCGTTGTCTCTGTCCCAAAAATTTGTAATATCGCCTGATAGGCGTCATGTCTCGTCCGACATGTTGAATGTTGCTGTTGGCCAGGGACCCCTTGTAAAGCGCTTTGAGCACATTGAGTGGATATTGCGCTATATGAAAGCTCAAGTTTTTTTCAATGGCGTCAACTTCAACTAGGTATCCCAAACTACCGCTGTGTGGCAGGCGAATTTGCCGTGATCGATCAAAAAGTGGGGTCTTAATATCTGTCTCTCTCTCTCTTGAATTAAACTTTATTTAATAAAAAAAAGGACAATATTATATTTCAATATCTGCTCTATAAGATGAGCTAAATATTTAAACTATTCAAGCTATGTGAACTTTTTAACAGCTATTCAAAAACGCCCTCATAAAGAGATCCGATTGCAAATTTTCGCTGTGAAAACTGCGTGCCGATCGACCGAAATTCGGGTCTCGTCACAAGATCTGCTCGCGCTAAAAGCTGAACGGACCAACAGCTGTGAAATCAAGTGTGGGAGAATCTCCTTTTAATGCCCTTTCGTGTGGTGTAATTTTTTCGTTTATAAACACAACAAAAATATTATTAAAATTTAACTGAATTTGCTCTATTTTTGAGTGAAAATTTGACTCTCTTAACGGTTAATAAACGGCGAAAAAATTACACCATTAAAATCTGCAGCATTTGAAGGCTATAATATCAAAAATCCAGCATGCTGGCTTGATTCAACAAATAGCGCCATCTTTAAAAGCAAAGCCTCTGTTTCCGCTTTCTCTTTCTTTCTCTCCTACTGTCCGACGCGTGAGTTGATAAACTGCCGGTGACCGAGACCGATTGTAAGTTGGAGTAACACAAACGTTTCCAAACATTAAAGCCATCTAGAATAGTCAAACGTATTTCAATTATGGACATGGACTTACTTGAATTATGTGGTAAGTAAATTTTATTGTTTTGTATTTTATTATGATCGGTGTTGGAGTAGATCGAAGCTTTTCTCTATCTTGTCTTATTCATGATACTGTTTGAGTTTGAGTTTGCTCCACTCACTTTTCTGAATTAATGATAATGATAATGTTTGTAACCGCTAGACAACTCGTGTTCATTCATGAAGGCTATTATTATTATTATTATCGGAGCCCACCGTTCGCTAAGAATGAACGTGTCATTATCACTGCTACTTCTAGATTCAGATGAGAAATAAAATACTGGTCGTGTCAGTGTCAGTGTCCGTCCTGACTACTAGACTGGTGCTTGTGATTGTGAGTCCTACTAGTACTAGGAAATGGAAAGTATCACACTATTGACATCTAAGTCTAGTTGTTTCTGAAATTTAGATTAAACCAAGCTCATTCATTAAGAAATTATTGATAATCTGAGTGCACATTGTTTGATCTAGACGTCTACTAATAATAATAATAATAATAATCTTAACCGGACGGCCCCATTCTTCATCAGGTGTCATCAATGAGTAGTAGGTATCTACTTGTTTGTTTTTCAATCGTTTTTGTAAGATCCAGTTTCAATTATGCCATGATGGAACTATACTATAGTAACTCAAACTCCAGTTTAAATTTAACTTTTAACCTTTTACTGTATACTACTTGGTAGAAGGCTTGTTTTGATTTGATGCTATGGGATTGACTTGATTATGGTTGCTTGTTTATGATATGTTAGTATAGTATAAGATATTTTAGATTTATATTAAATTCTTGAATCCTGCCTATTTGAATTTGACAGTTGAGTTTTGATAGATAGTGTTGATGGTAATGAGTAATCATTTAGCGCGTTGAGCTTGTTGAAATACGGGGTAAGGCGGTGTATAGAAACTATTTATTATTATTATCACATCTCAAATAAGTTTGAACATTTTAATTCTCCATTTTCAGATGACGAACAAATGAGTCGTCTCAGGGCTTCATTTTTGATGAAGGGGAAAGGTCGTAGACCTGCACTGCCACTTGTGCAAGTGACAAACAAGCTGTTAGTCCAGCTTTATCATCTGCGCTTTGAAGCCAAAACGACAGTGTCTGAGGTAAGGTTTCTATGAATATATGACACATCTGTTTTTTGTTGTCACAGGCCACCATTATATTTTTTTGGATAAATATTGTAGTTACAAGTGACTGAGTGACATAGACAAGTAAAAGTCGTGTTTATGGCTCTCTTTATGATATTTAAGCATGCCTGCAACAGTCAGCAATTAGCAGTGGGCAGTGTGCTGTTGGTATAATTAGCACTTGTTGAAAAGGTCTTTACTAGGTTAGACAAGACTAGATGTTTGCTATGGAATACAATTAAATTCTAAACCATTCCCGTGTTTTTCTCTCTAGCAAAGTATGTTCATTTTTTCATACCTAATCCTTATCTTTTTAAAAACTTATTGGATTCTGGTGTATTATCAAGGGTTATCTTTTTGTATAAGATTCTATTTTTGTTTTTTTTTGTTCTAATATACTAATGCATTAGTTATAAGCCCTTCAATATTTTTTGGTTATTTTTTCCCTTCTAGGTGGAACAATGGTTCTCCAAGTTGAGTCCAGACTCAAGTTATCCAGTCAACAGTATCTGGCGGAAAATTTTGAAGGTTGTGAAGGCGGCAAAAGGGAAAGATAAAACATTTCTGAATGCACCTGTGGATCTTCACCACATCAGTGATGCCCTCAATGCCATTGGTGTAAACATGACGTTGGAGAAAAACAATTTTAAAAAGACTGTTGTGTCAAATGAAATTGCTGTGGACCTCGGCAATTTTCTCCTGAAACATGGTTATACTTATGGAGACTTCCATAAATTTCTAGAAAACATATCGCCTTCTCCTGTGATTTGCACGAGAGAGAAGTTACGAGGCATGTATCTCGCTGCAGATACAAAGAAGGGGGAAACTGATAAAAAGTATCAGCAGGGACCCAGCAGCACTTCAGGCATGGCTCAGGAAACCCTTCTTTCCCTGTCATCTGACGGAAATTCAATTAAACTCTCCTCCTGCCACAGCCACAAAGCCACCCTCATCATCGCCACCACCACCACCACCCCCACTGTCGTCTACTGTTGACTGGCCAGCACTGAGTCCTCAGCCAACCGTTTTATTTCCTTCATCTGTACTGCCATCATCAAGTCAACCTTCTACTTCTACTAAGATTCTCAGCTCACCACCACCGTCGTCTACTGTTGACTGGCCAGCACTGAGTCCTCAGCCAACCGTTTTATTTCCTTCATCTGTACTACCATCATCAAGTCAACCTTCTACTTCTACTAAGATTCTCAGCTCACCACCACCGTCGTCTACTGTTGACTGGCCAGCACTGAGTCCTCAGCCAACCGTTTTATTTCCTTCATCTGTACTACCATCATCAAGTCAACCTTCTACTTCTACTAAGATTCTCAGCTCACCACCACCAACACCATCGTCCTGCATTTCTATTGTATCTGGTTCTACCCCTCATCCTTCCACGAATATTAATTCTCGGAATGTGTCCACTTCTACTAAGATTCTCAGCTCACCACCACCAACACCATCGTCCTGCATTTCTATTGTATCTGGTTCTACCCCTCATCCCTCCGTGAATATTAATTCTCAGAATGTGTCCACACCTGATTCATGTTCAGCACCACTACCATCATCGTCATTCACTTTTGGATCTGGTTCTACCCCTCTACCCTCTACATCTGTTGCTACTCAGAATCCAGCCAAACCTGAATGTACCCCTGCACCTATCACTTCTGTTTTATTGCCAGAATCTTTTTCAGAGTCCCACATCCCACTTCCTTCCACAATTGTTAATGTTGACCATGCTAAAAAATTATCAAAGTCTGTCTCTTCTAAAAAATTGTTTTCATCTAAAAAGTCTAAAGTCGTTTCATCAGAATGTAGTATTTTAAAGAGAGAAATTTTTAATTTAAAATTAAAGAACAAAACTTTGTCACAGGATCTTGTTAAATTTAAAAAATCCAAAACTTATAAGAACAATTGTTCCCTGAGGAAAATTAATTCAGATTTAACAACAAAAATTGCGGGCTTGGAAATGAAAAATTCTGTCCTTAAAAAAGAATGTGATAATTTACAGAAAGTCAAGTTGTCTTTACAAAAAAATTTGTCTAAGTCAAAGAAAAGATGTTTGTTGTTGAATGAAAAGTCTGAGTCTCTGCATTACACATTAAACATGGTTAACAATCTTGATAAAGATGACAGTAAATTCAAATTGAAATGTGACAAATATAATAAATTTAAAAATTCTGTCCGTATTGCATATATGGCTCTCCAAGGGGAAGCGAATGTGTCTGCAACTAATTGCTCAAAAGTTGTACAAATAGTTGCCAAACATTTGTTTGGACATTCGTTTTCTCTTGAAGAATTACCTTCCTCTTCTACTGCTCTAAATATAATGTTTGAAGGCAATCATGTAGCAAAATGTCAAATTGTTGATGAAATTAAAAATACTGATTGTTTTACTTTTGCATCAGATGGTACTTCAAGACAAAAGAAACATTACATGGAAAAACATATTGTTCTTAGTAGTGGAAAAGCAATTAGCTTGGGTTTTCAGACTATAGCCTCAGATGATGCAAATAGTATGTTAGAACAAATAATTAAAGTTTTTGATGATTTAATTCAAATTAATAGTGACCTAAAGGAAGAAGAAAGAGATGAGCTTTTAAAAGAAATTGTTTATAAAATGAATTCTGTTATGTCCGATAGAGCGGCAAATATGAAACTTTTAAATAAAAAAATTCATGAATGGCGTAAGAGTGTTTTGCATGATGAGGATATATGTACACATTTTTTGTATTGTAACGCTCATTTTTGCTTGGTTTATCTAAAGCTGTTGAGAGTGCTGTGTTAGAATTTGAGAGGGATGTAATTAAAGAGGGGGGTTCACTTGGGAGGGACAGTCAGCAAAAGTTTAATCATTTTCAGTCTAGTATTGGTAAAGAAAGTGCAGCCTTACGTGCTATAAGACTAACTGCAGAAGTATGGGACCTCGGGGGGATGAGAAAAATGGGGCAAGGGAAGAATGGCTAAATTATTGTGAAGTTAATAATATTAAGTCTCAGTTTTGCAGTTTTAGAAGTAATCGTTTCAATAATATATTTGAAAATGCTCATGCTCTTTTGTACCATCATAAACATGTTCTTGATTTTTTAGAAAATGAAGTTTCAGGTGACAATTTAAAGCTTCAAAGTATTGTTGCAGATTTGGGGATAGTAGGGTAATTTCTTTAGTTGCTGCTATTTCACTGTTTAATCTGACTATCACTGGGCCATACTGGGAGTTGATGAAAAGTAAAATTCCTTATGGGTCATTCTCCTCTTATGTCAAAAGATTGATGTTATTTTTGAGAAATTTATGTCCATGATTTCATTTGATGAACATGAATTTGTTTCCGTGTTTGATGATTTTTGTTTTGATGACATGTGTACTTTAGATTTTGTGAAGCATGAATGCCAAATTGATTTAGTGTTGTCGGCTTTTAAAGATTTTGTACGGAATTGTATATTGGTTTTAAGGAGGCAATTACATGACTTTCTTGACGGTGGTGTGTATGGTGGTGATATTGCTGTTGATGTTAGGAATATTTTAGATAGATGTCCATTGACCAATTTGACTGGGGAAAGGTTATTTGGGGATTTAGATTATGATCTCAATAAACGAAAAAGGGCCTCCTTGCATTTACGCTCCACACTTAATATGTGGAAGCATAATAAGACAGTTTCTTGGTTTTGTGCATTAAGCGAATTTAAACAAAATGAAATTTTAGAGGAAGCTAAAAGGAATTCTGAAAACCTGCAGTCTATTAGTAAGGAAGATGAAGCTAATGTACGTGTAAAAGTTAAGGAAAAGATGAGTGAAAATAAAAGAAAAAGATGTGATAAAATAATAAAAGATAGGCAACAGAAATCTGATATATTAGATGCTGTAATTTCAGATGGTGGGATATGTAAAACTAAAGATCAGTTAGATAGATTTCTGAATATTGGCACAGCTGAAAGTTTAAGAAATCAAATAAGATATAGAAAGGTATTTTTGGGTGAAAAGAATTTAAAGATAACGGGGACCATTAGCACTCTTTATGATTCTTTGTTAAGGTTGATTAATGATGATGAAGCAGATGCATCTTTTTTGTCAACTGCTGTCAAACGAAGTAGGGTTTCAGATGTTGATTAAATAACACTATGAGATTAAATTCAAGCTTCAGTTTAATTACAAAAACAGATAGAATGGACGTTTCAGGTTTCTCATTTGTCAACAAACAGGATGAACCAAACACTATAGATGATGAATGAGATGATGTGGTAGTGCCGTTAAGTTGAATGTGTTTGTTGGTAAAGGGGAAACACGAAACATCCATTCTTCTATCTGTTTTTATAATTAAATTGAAGCTTACATTCAATTTCACATTGTTGTTTATCGCTTCGAGTAGCAACATTTACATTATATTGATTCATGAAATTATGTATCTATTTCCATCACTTTACATTTGATCAGTGACATGCTTTGTTTAAACCATTGTTGTTTCTCATAATTATGTACCTATCATGTAGCTTTTCTGATTATTACATTTGTTTTATTTACTCACCATGTTTAGCGTCAAGCAAGACGGCTTTCTCTATTATTTCAACATTTTTAACACGTCTGAGTGTACTTAAACACTTTAATATGTTTTTTTTACCTGGAAGTTCATATTCATACAGGGAGTCCAATATAATATCTATTTCTATTTAAACATTTTATAAATGCATTTAAAATGTGTATAGTGGAGAGCCAATGATAACCCTTATACTCATACTGATGTTGGGCTATTCGACCATAAGAGCAATATTATAGTCCGTGTTTAAATTAATCTTTATAATTTATAGGCTATGTGGATATGATCAGCTTCCAGAGTCCGCGTATGTATAATCTGTTATTCGATATTATATTGGACTCCCTGTGTGAATACGAACTTCCGGGTAAAAAAAACATATTAAAGTGTTTAAGTACACTCAGGCGTGTTAAAAATGTTGAAATAATAGAAAGCCATCTTGCTTGCTCGCAACATGATGAGTAACAAGAGCGCTAAGATAGGTTTGCCCGGCGTCTGTGCATTTATATGCATTAAAGCGTGTCCTTATACCGTTGCCTTAGATATATAAACTAATATGTGTTAGGGCAGGGCGTTGAATTTTAGGCTGATTGTCTCAGAATATGTACGTATGGATAGGTATAAATTTTTCATGTTCATGGGTTGCATTGGATATTGTATGCTTTTGTGTACTGACTTTTTTGTCTAATTTTTTTATTTATTTATTTTATTTGATCGACTGTGCACCACCAGTAGGTGCAGCATTAACTTCCATTATTGTGTTAGATCGTGGTATGAATTTTTGACTTTTCCCCCCTTTTTGACATATATTTCTGTTGATTTTCGAGAGTTTAAATCTTGATTTCTTTTCATAACTCTGTTTTTGTCATTCTTATTGTGAAAAGGACGTAAAATTTGGATTCCCCATCCCTCAAATCATTTGTATGTGAAGTTTCATAGCCATATCTCATCATTTAAATTTTTTGTAGCGGAAACACTGTTTTTTTCTCAAAATGTCTTCCTTTGGCGATTTCGGCCTTTTTTCGAATTTTGAGACGTAAAATCTCAGTAATTATTGCCTCTATCTCTCTGAAAAAAATTGGGCTTACTGTATGGTGCCAGTTCTAAGGCTCAGATAAGTTTCATGCCTTAATTTAGATTACTGACGAGTCTGCAAAGTGCCGAAGATGGTACATCTGGCGATTTCGGTGAAATTATTTTTACGCGCGTCATGTTTTTTCTTGATTTTGATGCTGTATAGCAACTGAATTATACTAGGTGAATATTTGTTTGAGTACTTTTCTTATTCTCTATGTCCATGGCTTGCGATTGCTTGCAAATTATTCAATTTTGTTATTATTTTGTTTGTTTTGATGCACCTTAAACTTGCTGTT
>NC_088365.1:10422461-10435652 GCF_034508935.2 Berghia stephanieae
TGATATTCTCTTGTGTTTTCTTTTGCTAACACCGTGTCATAATGAGATTAGCGGGAGAGTAGCGTCCCTTGATTGGACGTCACCCATAGTCTGTGACGTCACTGGCGGAAAAGTTATTAGAGAGAGAACGTCATGTTGGTTGTGCGCATGCGTCTCTCGTCCTCGCTTCCGGTGAAAGCGGGTTGAGTGAAACACTTCAAAACCAAATTGACGTTCTCTCTGTAAGGTGACGTCCAATCAAAGGACGCTACTCTTCCGCTAATCTCATTCCCTATACTTTCAAGACTCCTCCTATGTTAGAGTTAACGACGATACTTTATTATTACGGTACTCAGCATAGCTACGCAGAAATTGACAGTCGCTTTTCATTTGAAATTTAATATCAAACCTGTCCAGCTTCGGGATTAATTAATTTCTAACTTGACCTTCTCAGCTGTACGGCTACACGGATACAACTTCGGGGATGCCCTTTTCCCGACTAAAGCCGGAAATCCGACTTTTTGAAATTGTCTGCCAAACGTTGATCGGAATTGGTGAAATGATTTGTTAAAAAAAATATATAGCGCAATATCCACTAAACGTGCTCAAAGCGCTTTACAAGGGGGTCCCTGCCCAACAGCAACACTTACCACGTAGGACGGGACATGGCGTTTCACCTTGAGGCGATATTACAATTTTTTTTTCGGACATAGACAACGCTGTTAATGGCCAGATACTAATTTTACACTTGAGTACGGTGAGAGAATGTGAGTAAAGAGCCTTTTCCAAGGACTCAACTATGCGCCGAGCGCGAGGCTCGAACCCAGGACCTTCCGATCCGAAAGCGAGTGTCATACCACTAGACCACATAGCTGCACAAAAAATATCCTTTTCTATGATTTAAGGGTTATACCGTTTGATGGAAAGAAGCTTTGTTTGACTTGAAATATTTTCATATTTTTTTCTGAACGAGAGAAATGTTCATGCTTTTTATTTTATCAAATGGAGCCCTGAACTATTGTTACTACTGTACTGTTACCAAATCGGTGCAAAGTAATCATGGAAATACCAGGTAGTCCTTTAAGGATTTCCATTCATCAATGTGACGCGGTCAAGCTATTTATACATCGGTCACGATTCTATATTATTATTGTCATCCGTCCTTTTCATTCAACGATAATAATAGGAAATCTACGATTGCAGCAATTCAGCGGTCTTGGGAATCCAATATTATAATCTGAGCTGTCAATCCTTACGTTTAATTCGGTGTTGCTAAATGTTACGTGATCATCAATATGAATACGGAACGAATGCCGTGAGATTGAGGAGATTACTTCTTGAAACCTTCCGACCGCCACCCCCCCCCCCTCTTTTTTTTTTCGCCATTAAAAAACAAAAACAAAAACAAATATAAACCCAACAAAAAAAAAAAAAAAAAAAAAAATCAAACGAACCCCAAGCGCAGAGAACAAAACCAACCGTATTCGTTTTTATTAATCAAAATCCACTTGACTGCGATTAGAATGGGAAATTTGGGGTGGGGTTTAAGGTCAGTAGAAATTTAATGAGACCAAAAAAAAAAAAAAAAAAAAAAAAAACGTATTTGAAAAAAAAAAACGTATTTGAAAAAAAAAAACAAACAAAAAGAAAATAAAAAAAAAATCAACAAAACAAACAACACAACCCAACAAACATACAAAAAACAAAACAAACAGAAACGAAAATAAAACACCCAAAAAAGAATCTCCTCCCCGCAAATTAAATAAAAAGAAACAAACAAAACAAACAAAGATAAAAATAAAAGTAAACAGAACAAAACAAGTCATTCTGTTTTACGACATTGGGTACATTCATTAAGTCGTGACTATGCACGGCTATGTTGCTTATTAACCAAACGTTACTTTCACCATATTCGAAATTTAACCCAACTAAAATCCATTACGATTAAATACGATTACAAGAAAAAGAGTTCACGAAAATCGCTGTATCTGTTTATTAAAGATAACCCAGTTATGATACTCAGTTATATAATAATAATAAATGGCATTTATATATCATTACCAAAACCAACGGTACTGCAACAGTTGTCAAGCACTGAAAATCGTACTCGCCTGTGGCACCGTTGGAAATCGATGCATTTGTTTTCATTTCATCGAATCTCGATTCCCAAGGGAGGTATCGGTAGCGTATAATTTATTGCATTTGTCCAAGCTGTCGTGGGTTGATGTTGTCTTGTACTGATATGACTTTTTTTTGTTATCACGTGATATCATGTTATGGCGAGCTAGATAATTCCAACCAAATAATCCTGATGGACAGATTTTTTGTGTGTTTGTTTGTGGGACAAATGACCCATCGTCTCAAAACTGTATTATGTCGGAATGAACCAGATGCTAAAAAGCTTAAATTAATGCTACACTGGTCAATTAATAGTATTGGTAACCTGAAATATGATATTCATTCTCCTTAATAAAACAAACAAACTCAACCTAAGTCTGATATTTCTGGCTATAAATTCAATTTTTAACCTTTTAATGATCCCGACGTAATACTGTTTTGAGGCGAGGGGTCACAAATGTTACCAAATTCGATACAATTCAATAGTCTGATGTCACGCCGCCGGTCAACGGCGGCCATCTTGGTTCTACACAAAGAAAATAATTACTTTTTATTCGTCATGCTGGCTAGAACTTTTCATGTGTCTTGTGATCAGAATGTGTAAAAGTCAAAATATGATCAAATTTATGGGGTTTTTCCCCCCTCTGGATACTCTTTTATGCTCGCCGGAGAAATATTTCATCACGCGTCCGCCATTGTTCCGATAGTTTAGGGCCAGTGTTACTAAGTTACCATGCGTCATTAGGAAGGAAGTGACGTTACGAATGTTGAAGAGTATTACAAGAAAAAAGCGAACGAAAATCACTGGATCTTATAATACCAGAAATAAAGTTATTGAAACAGCTGTCATCCATACATTATCAAACATGACTTTATAGATAGAACGAAGATGACGTCACTCAGGTCTTTGTTATTGTTTATTTGCCATCCACGTTTATGAGTACTTCTCATTCTCACTAAACTGTATGAACAAGACTATAAAAGTTCATATTTACACATAGTTTTGTGTGTTAGTCCGTTATACTTCCGGATGGCAATGTTGTGAGCTTATCAGCCAAGCGCATACTATGTATATAAACGTTGGCAGCGTCGAAAATAGATGCATTTGTTTTGATTTCATCAAATCTCGATTTCCCGGTGAGGTATCGATAACGTATCATTTATTTCATTTGTCCAACATGTCCAGGTTCATGTTCTCTTGTATTGGCATACGAATGAATGAGTGAAAATGGAGAGGCTTCGTATGGGAACATAACAGACAATGGATGTTTCGGGTACAAACCCTTCGTCAGCACAACAATACACAAATTAACGTGGAAAACAAATAAAATAAAATGCAAAATAACTTGTATCGTCTGTACTCAATGGTGGTTGCAGTATTCATACCTTTGTTATTGAGATCCGCGGCAACGGATATATATATATATATATATATATATATATATATATATATATATATATATATATATATATATATATATATATATATATATCTATCTATCTATCTATCTATCTATCTATCTCTCTCTCTCTGTATATATATATATATATATATATATATATATATATATATGTCGTTCTATCTATCTATCTATCTATCTATCCATCTATCTATATATCTATCTATCCATCTATCTACGCCTGAGGGAATTGTCTTGTCCCAATCGTTCAATTTTGCCAGTTCTACTTTCTTTTGTTTGTGCTTTGATATATTTCCGCTCACCTGCATCCAAGTCGGCTATCTTTCTTTCTTCATTAATATAATTCGAGCACGTATGACCCAGTTGTGCCTCAAACACTGCTGAAGGACTGGAAACTGAACAAACAGGCAACCGATGTTATTTGAAGAGTCTAAAAAGTCTTTTAGTGACTCGGCAGGCGGTAAAGTGGTACAGCGCGCTGAATCAATATTATTTCCGTTCTGGGACAGAACGCTTTGTAAAAATAATAATTTTGGTCAGAAATATTTTACTGCTAATATTGGTTCTACGTGCCACAACGTCTAAGAAAAAACAAACTCGGCACCACGGAGATCTCTCAGGTTTGAAATTGTTTGAGCATCATCTGATATAAATACATATTTACTTCTAGTAAAATATTCTTGCCACTATGATTTTTTTTTCCTTTCTGAAAAAGGAGTATATTCGGAGGACAGAAGAGGATCACTTCTATTGTTTACCCAGCGGCCACGTTATCACATTACATTGTTGTACTTTGGCCATCCGCCCCTCCTCCATCCTCTAATCTTGGTCCTAAAAAAAAAAAAAAATATATATCCTTTATCATTACTTCCGAGTGCTTATAAATAACTATCATATTTCAGGGTACCAATACTATTAATTCATATCATTGACCAGTTTAGCATTAATTTCAGCTTTTTAGCATCTGGTTCATCCCGACATAATACCGTTTTGAGACGATGGTCACAAATGGTTCTTTAAAAAACCCTACCAAACACCTTTGTCATGGTCTCAAGTGAGTAAAGAGCTACTCGACAATGCATAAAGATATATGTAGAATGAGCCCCCAGAATTTACTAGTTACTATAAATGAAAAACAATTAACGATTTGTTTACAATGAAATAAAAATAATGATGAAATTTAATTAAAAGAGATAAACAGTGATCGTGGCAGTTACAAATAGAGATATGGATATTTTACGTAACTTATGATAATATGTCAGGTTCGTAAGTTTACGTTTCCAGGCAGTTGATGGGCTTGGATGATCTATTCCTCTGATAACAGGATCGGACTCGTAAAATTCCACTTCCAGGCAATTGGTAATGGGTTAATATGTAATCCTTTGACAGCGGGCTCGGGTTTGATCCTTGAAGATTATACAATCAAAGTTAAAAGCTCCGGCGTCTTAATGGTGTAGATATAATATCTACAAAGTCCCAAAAGATAAAAATCTTATAGTATATAGAAGGAATAGAGCGACTGGCCGTCCGCATAGATTGTGGAGAGAAAGTGAGTGTCGAATGTTAGACCTATCAGCTTTTATAATAAGTGGCTACGTGACAGAATGGAGAACGAAAAGTATTCACTAATTAGAAATTAATTCGAGGGAAGGCTATAAAAGAAAAGACGATCTAATATTAGAAGGTAAAGTTTATCTAAGCCTACTGAAATATAACTGGAGTGAGATGAATTCAGTTCTTAATAAAATAAAATTTAATAAGATAATTGTGAACAACCTTTACTGTGACAACCTTAAAACGTTTTATGTTGTTGTTCTTTTTTTTTTTTTTTTAAATTTCCTTGACCTAGAGTTTGTCGTTTAACAGTTGCTGCTAATAGGAAGGCAGAAAAATAGAGGCTAGATGCAAAGAAAACAGCAGGAAAGGAAACGTCAGGAGAGACGCACAACCAACATGACGTTCTCTCTCTAATAACTTTTCCGCCGGTGACGTCACAGACTATGGGTGACGTCCAATCAAGGGACGCTACTCTTCCGCTAATCTCATTCCCTGTCCGTTTTAACATCACCCATGGGGCTTATAGGTTGATTGGTATTTTGACTCCATGATGTGGGAGATTACAGCAAGCCACTTGAGACACTTCCAACTATGATGGTTAATTGATAACAGTCTCAGCTGCCCTTTTTTAAAAAAAAACCCATCGCGCACTTTTTTTTTTTTTTTTTTTTTTTTTTTTTTAACCTCAGGAATGGGAGACACCCTATGTTTGTCGTTGCTTTGCCAATTTAGAATTATCTCCGTCTTTTAAATACGACAATAAATAGGTATAGGGATTTTGACCTTAAAAAATAAACAAAATAAATGGAATTATATAGATAAATCAGTAAATATATAGATAAATAAATAAATAAATATATGTTTTAAAATGAAACAGAAAATGGCTCGATTTTATATGACTTAATAACCCTGTACACTCTAAGATAGGGGCTATAGATAGAATGCGCTTGGCCAAGGAGTTCACAACATTGCCATCCGGAAGTATAACGGACCAACACACAAACTCTGTGTAACCATGAACGTTTATAGTCTGGTTAATACAGTTTAGTGAGAACAACTCACAAACGCGGATGGCAAAAACAATAACAAAGGCCTGAGTGACGTCATCTGCATACTATCTATAGATAGTAATCATTGCTATCTACATATTCGCTGCCTCTGATTACGCGCACCATCAAAAGGCTTTCTTTGTTTCTCTCCCATTTTAGGCCACATTATTATTATTTTTATTATTTTTTTTACTTTCAAATAAGTCTCGGGTTTAAAGAATGATATGGAGGAGATAAATTTAAATGATTGATATTTGAAGTTGGAGAAACATTTGGTGATCATAAACATTACTGTTTTATTTATAAACAACAGTCTATAAAGCCGTGGTTTGAGAAAAAAAAATCAATAAAAAAAAACAAAAAAACAATTGCTGGAGAAAAACAAAACAAAACAAAACGCGTTCTTCAAAAACTATCGAACGATTAAAATAACATCCGTCTTGACAAATACTTTGAAACCTGAGATTTCACTTCATTGATGTCCCAAGTCAGTTTGATCGTTGTTATTGACAGGACGAGGGTCATTTATTTATTTTAACCTTTCGATATTTATTATTTCAAGGACGAGCTTTCTGGTCAAAATTTCCAATACGCGTATTTTTTTTTTCCGAGGAGGTACGTCAGTGTAAGTAGTGTAAGATTTGTTTCTTTAAAAACGTCAACAAATTACTTTAAAATCACAATTTCTTTCATCTAGTTCGTCAGAGACGAGACTTCCGCTTGTTTGAAGAACCGAGGTCAATGGAGTCTCTTTTAAAACAAAGATCACGTGATATAAATTTATGACCCAAGCCTATAATAACTACTAAATCCGATTCATCACTCGAGCCGCTTTATTATTGTTTTCCTTGTCAAATTTATGGCATTTTGACCTTTTGAGTCCGATTTATGTTCTCCTGAGGGTTAAACACAATGGCCAACTAACTGGCTATGTGGTCTAGTGGTATGACACTCGCTTTCGGAGCGGAAGGTCCTGGGTTCGAGCCTCGCGCTCGGCGCATAGTTGAGTCCTTGGAAAAGACTCTTAATTCACATTCTCTCATCATGCTCAGGTGTAAAATGAGTAGTACCTCATGGTCGTTAATAGCGTTGCCTTTGTCGGGGAAAAAAAGTAATATCACAAACAGGCGTCATGTCTCCTACATGTTACATGTTGCTGTTGTTTGTCAGGGACCCCTTGAAAAGCGCTTGAGCACGTTTAGTGGATGTTTATTGCGCTATTTAAGAGCTCATGATTTTAAAAATGTCTGGCCACATTAAAAAATGTGATTTTTTTTTTCAGGGTACGTTGTATATGCGTTCAATCTGACAGTATAGAAGGAACGAAGTTGACGTCACTCAGCTCTTTGCTATTGTTTTTAACTCACTCAATCCTAGAGATTTTTGCTACTTTTCAAAATTGGAAAAAATATGTATTAAAAATGAGCATGTACATAGATAGTTTTATTCAACTATCATTAACACGTAAAAACTAAAAACATCAGCTTTGATACTACGCCTATAATTTGTCTCAGAAAAATGTAATAAATAGGCATGGGGTAAAAGTAACCCCGGTAAACTACGGATATAGTCGGTGCTAGGGTTGAGTGAGTTAAAAAATGTGATTTTTTTTTTTCAGGGTACGTCCTATATGGTTCAATCTGACAATATAGAAGGAATGAAGTTGACGTCACTCAGTTCTGTGCTATCGTTTTAAAACAGACTGATAGCTGATTCGTTCTTACTAAATAAAAAAAAAATTGAGCTTTATATAGCGCAATATCCACTAAATGTGCTCAAAGCGCTTTACAAGGGGTCCCTGGTCAACAGCAACATTTAACATGTAGGACGGGACATGCCGCCTGTTAGGCGATATTACAATTTTTTGGACAAAGACAACGCTGTTGACGGCCATATACTCATTTTACACCCGAGTACGGTGAGAGAAGCCGAGTGAAGAGCCTTTTGTCCAAGGACTCAACTATGCGCCGAGCGCGAGGCTCGAACCCAGGACCTTCCGATCCGAAAGCGAGTGTCATACCACTCGACCACATAGCTGCACAATTTTATCAATCAGTTTGCAGACGTTTTGTGCCATGATACGCTTAATGTGGCTGGCGGGTGTTTTGAGTATTTTACCAAACGCATCATCATCATCATCATTGCCTTTTTTTCACCCTGGGACAAACAAACAGTTTCCATCCTTCTCTATCTATGCTAACTTTTTTTATCTCATTCCAGGTCTCTGTATATCAGCTTCTTTAATTCTTCTCCATGTTCCTCGTGGCCTTCCTCTTGATCTTCTGCCCTGAGGGTTCCAGTCCAATACTTTCTTTGTATAGCATCAATAATTCAATAATAATAGTGTACGTTCTAAGCTTTTATGTTGTCTCTAACATGTCAGGTTACTTGACAACTGTGACTCAGAGATCACGGGCTTTGTGACTACAGCAGTGCAACTCCTTTAATTAATCAACTTCCGTTAAGTCTTCTTGATTAAAGTAGGTGGATGGGATATTCCACTTGTGGTCAATTTTGACGTTTGATTAAAGTAGGTGGATGGGATATTCCACCTGTGGCCAATTTTGACGTCTGATTAAAGTAGGTGGATGGGATATTCCACCTGTGGCCAATTTTGACGTCAGATTAAAGTAGGTGGATGGGATATTCCACCTGTGGCCAATTTTGACGTCTGATTAAAGTTGGTGGATGGGATATTCCACTGTTGCCAATTTTGACGTCTGATTAAAGTAGGTGGATGGGATATTCCGTCTGTTGCCTATTTTGACGTCGAGGTCAAGTCGTGACGTAACTATAGTACTCGAGTAGGCCATTGGGTCACGTGCATTTATTTATAGTATTTTTAGTATTTTTATTTCATTTTAGACTAGTCACGCGGTGGCTTTTCCGCACTTGGGATGAATGAGGAAAACCTGAATTCTATAAATAAATCGATAAATAAATAAACAAAGGAATAAAGAAATAAATAGATGAGAAATTGAATGAATAGACAAACTGATGATTCAATAAATATATTAATTTTTAGTAATGGAATACATAGATAAATGAATAAATAGATGAATACGTGATTAGATTAATGAATCAATCAATCAATAAATAAATAAATAGATAAATAAATAAATAAAAAAGTCGTTCAGGAAACTCAAGAGTATCTCAAATGTTACGCAGTAGAGGATTCCATACAGCAATCATGCGACTTAACTATCAGTTATGGTCACATTCATTTCCTCTATTTGCTTCTGCAATAAAATGTACTCTATTCTGCCTTGAAGTTAATGGCACAAAAAAAAAAAAAACAAAAAAAAAAAACAAAACAAAACAAACAACCAAAAAACAAAAGTAAAACATTTAGTTCAAATTGATATGGATCGATAAAAATAATCCCCCCAAAAAGTTTCAAATTGAACATTTTTTCAAGTCCCAGGTTTCATACATTTTTTTTTTACAAAGGGGGGGGGGGGGGGGGGGGGTGGGAGGGGGGGGGTATCGTAATTGGTCGATGATCGGAATGAGATTGCGTACTCTGACCAAGGTAAAAAGAACCCTGCCCCCCCCCCCCCCCCCCCCCACACACCACACACACACACACATCCACTCCACACCCCCCCCCTCCACTCCAAAAAAAAAGAAAAAAAAAAAAAAGGAAAAAAAAGAAGAGAAGACCAAAAAAATAAATAAAATAAAAATAATAAATATATAAATAAATCGATGGAAAATTTAGCAAACACAATTTTTTTTGTCAGTAAACGGCAATTAACTGTTATAAAACTAAATGAGATTTAAAGAGATTAGATTAGAAACTCCCACGCCGCTGACGTGCAGTGACGTAACTAAATATTAACTACATCACGAGACTTCCGCTTGTTTGAAGAACATGAGGTCAATTATAATGGCGTCTCTATTAAAACAAAGATCACATGACATAAGTTTATGACCCAAGCCTATAATAACTACTAAATCCGATTCATCACACGCTTTAACATTGTTTTCCTTATCAAATTTATGGCATTTTGACCTTTTGAGTCCGATTTATGTTCTCCTGAGGGTTAATTATATAGATAGTATGCGCTTGGCTAAGAAGCTCATAACATTGCCATCCGGAAATATAACGGACCAACACACAAAACTGTGTGTATCCACGAACGTTTATAGGCGGGTTAATGCAGTTCAGTGAGATTTACTCATAAACGCGGATGGCAGAAAACAATAACAAAGACCCGAGTGACGTCATCTTTGAACTATCTATCTATCTATCTATCTATCTATCTATCTATCTATCTATCTATCTATCTATCTATCTATCTATCTATCTATCTATCTATCTATCTATCTATATATATATATAATATATATATATATATATATATATGTGTGTATATATATATATATATATATATATATATATATATATATGTATATATATATATATATATATATATATATATATATATATATATATATATATATTATAACCCAGAATCATTATAAGATAAGATAAGATAAGAATACTTAATTGGTCCTGAATGGAAATTATCATAATGTTACACATCAGTCATCGTCTCATTATAAATATATTTCTTACTATATTTTCTAGTGAAAAAAAAATCCCGGCGATGTCGTGGTCAAGAGTTAATTTTCATTTTTCATTTTAATTAGTTCAGAATCTAACAAAAAAACAAAACAACAAACAAACCAACAAAACAAACCGGACGTTCGGTGCTTACTATGGGTAGGTCTAGCCGCTCTTCTTTTTTATTCGTTAATATAGACCTGTAAATCCTCAGTCAATTAACTGAAATCAGTCAATTCGTCAAATTCAATTATTTTTAAAAAGGAAAGAAACAAATGAAGAAAGAATGAATTCATGAATCTTAGTTCGATGAGTGGCCGTAAAGTAATTAGGAATGTTCCATAGCGCTACGCATAGCTCATGGGCCGTTTATATTAACGATAGATATATTATTGCAAGGCTAAGCGACACTTTTTTAATATTGCCGTGTCTGAACACATCCCAGTGTGTTTTCACACAGCCGTCGTGAAATTATTTTTTCACTCTCCAAACCTGTCGTGACCCCAATGGTAGCCAATTTTAACTGTTTCGTCTAAGCCAAATTTACCCACATTTACCTGGAGGGGAGTAAAAGTATGAAAAAAGTAAAATGCGAAAGCCGGAAGTGCGTTATGTAGACACCGTCAAATCGAAAGTTAGGGATTGCTACACTACATCTCGATTGCTTCACATTGTAAACAAACTGGCTGACCGTTTCAAGTTTCTTCACTGATTGGGTACCTAATTATAAGGAACAATGGTAAGCAGCCTAATTAATTCCCGCGCAAATTAGTTTTCTGCCATTGTTTTGCTTAAGCGAGCTTGCTGTTTACCTTTCATTTCTGCTACGACGAATTACGAAGAGTTTCAGTCAATTTTTATAGAGCTCATTTAACAGGTCTAGTCTTAGTGTTTTGTCCGTTCCCGACGTCTTTATTCGGAAGACGGCAGAGGACGACAGTGCCGGGTCGTCGGGCGGAGTCAGTCTCCGGTGTGGGTTAGCCCCTAATCAAACCCCCATCACGACCGGAAACGAGTTAATAGGTTCCCCTCCCCCCCCCCTATTTTCTGTGTTATATTTTGTCGTTCTAATGACTGATGACGTGTTTCTGACGTGTGCCAATCAAAGAGAATTGCCTTATTTATTTCTATAACGTGGGAAAGATGAGAAACGTGTTGATTTTGATAATAACGAAGGAATTTCGAATTTGGCGTCCGCCTCGAGGATTTGAATTTTCTAAAATAATTCTTCGTTTATTTATGACAATGATCTTGTTGTTGTTGTTGTTGTTGTTGTTGTTGTTGTTGTTGTTGTTGTTATTGTTGTTGTTGTTGTTGTTGTTGTTGTTAACGTTGTTGTTAATGTTTTGTTGTTGTCGTCATCGTCGTCGTTGATGATGATGATGATGATGTTGAATGTATTATATTTACATCATTACCTGCTATTAATTTCGCTTTTGTCGTCATCGTCGTCGTCTTCGTCGTTGTTGTTGATGATGATGATGATGATGATGATGATGATGATGATGATGATGATGGCGATGATGATGATGATGTTGAATGTATTGTATTTACATCATCATTACCTGCTATTGATTAATTTCGCTGTTTTGCTATGGCCGGTCCGGAATGATCGGAATGCTGTCGGTTCGAGTCCAAATAAAGTAGTAGCCATGCAAATGATTATTATAACAGTAATAGTAGACGTGGACTAGTAGTAAAAGTTATAGCGTATAATATTTTTAAAAAAAAAAGATCTCTGAACAAGTCAGAGATGCCAACCAGTACGGGTTTCCCGTATTCTGTACGGTTTTTCTTCCAAAATACGGGCATATGGTTTTATCATGAAAAATACGGGATTTGGTTGACGTGAAAAATCCACAAAATTACGATCACAACACGAAAAGTGTTTTCATGCAGAAGGAATTATTTTCTTTGTGTCTTTCTGTCATTTCTTGAGATAATTTGCCTTGCTATTGTTCACGCTGATATCGATTTCTGCACGGCGCAGTGACTACAGTTTTTTGTCCTAAAATACAGATTTTTGGTCTTGAAAATATGGGTTTCAAAAGGCTAGGTTGGCATCTCTGACAAGTTTATGAAAGGTGCCAGACAAAGCAAGAAAGTAAAACCAAAAACAAGAAAAACAAAAACATCCTAAAAAAAAAAAAAATCAAGTCTTCCTCGACTCGGGATCAATCGAACCTCAGACCTTCTGATTACTGGTCAGACAGGTTACCATTACTACACCACAGAGGTTCCTGATCTGATTGTTGGGAACAATTTTAATTCCCAGCCATACTCTTTCACGCTGCGAGCTCTCGCGTGCATCACACATCTTACTTACTAACTCTTACCCACATTTCATATTTCGTATTGATAATATGATTCAATAGTCTGATGTCACTCCGCCCGGCAACGGCGGCCATCTTGGTTCTAAACAAAGAAAATCATTACTTTTTATTTTTCATGCTGGCTAGAACTTTTCAAATGTCTTGTGATCAGAATGTGTAAAGGT
>NC_088365.1:10443252-10448252 GCF_034508935.2 Berghia stephanieae
ATGATGATGATGATGATACTGTTATTAATGATGATGATGATGATGATGATGATACTGATGTTAATGATGATGATGATAATGATGTTGATGATGATGATGATGATGATGATGATGATGATGATGATGATGATAAAAAACCGTAAAACCCTTAAAAACAAACGTTTCTTTCTTTCTTTGTTTATTATTACTAATATGTTCTGAAATCTATCAATATAGATAGTTCGAAGATGACATCACTCAGGTCATTGTTATTGTTTTTTTGCCATCCGCGTTTATGAGTATTGCTCACTGAACTGTATTAACCCGACTATAAACGTTCATGAATACACACTGTTTTGTGTGTTGGTCCGTTATACTTCCGGATGGCAATGTTATGAGCTTCTTAGCCAAGCGCATAGTATCTATATGACCTTAACGTTTTCTTACCAAAATTTATATATTAAAAAATATAAATAAAATGTTTTGTCATTGTCATTGTTTTTGTAGATCACGTAGTCCATTCGACAGAAATAAAAACGCCAACCAACCTATTTCTCATGTTCGCCTACTTGTCGAGAAAGCTGGAGATAGATTGCTAGATTGCCTGTCTTGGTGATTACTGTTACATCACTTGCCGGATAATAAAACTGTGTTGTGACAAATAGCATCGTTGACATTTTGGCCGGAAAAAAAAAACAAAACAAAAAAAAAAAAAACAAAAAAAAAAACGTATGGCCTGCCCTCTGTCTCGGTCAATTTGAATGAAAAACGTTTGAAATGTTTTGTTTTTTAAAGTTTTTTTTTTAGCTTTTATCTTTAAAACAATATTTATTTATTTATTTATTTATTTATTTATTCATTCATTTATTCATTTATATATTTTTTGAACATGCTGGAGGTCACTTTTTTGACAGAAAAAAGAGAAGACAATAAAACTCTTGTTTAAGTTTTTAAATAAATTTTTTCTATCTATTAATTAATTAATTTATTTATGTATTTATTTACTTACTTATTTATATACTTATTTATTTATTTGTGGACATGTTAGACTGATCGATTGACGTAAAAGATTTCTGGCAAATTTGTAAAAATGTGTTTGATCGGGGTAGAGCGGAATAATCAGGGGGAAATGGATATTATATAATATATAATAATATATTATGTGTAAGGAAAGAAAGTGAGAGAGTATCCGGTCCTTGAATGTGATATGTTATGTGCGGCTATGTGGTCTAGTGGTATGACACTCGCTTTCGGATCGGAAGGTCCTGGATTCAAGCCTCGCGCTCGGCGCATAGTTGTCCTTGGAAAAGGCTCTTTATTCACATTTTCTCACCGTACTCAGGGGTAAATTGAGTACCTGGCCGTTAACAGCGTTGTCTTTGTCCGAAAAATTGTAATATCGCCTATCAGGCGTCATGTCCCGTCCTACATGTTAAATGTTGCTGTTGACCAGGGACCCCTTGCAAAACGCTTTGAGCACATTTAGTGGATATTGCGCTATATAAAGCACTAACAGGCGACTCTAGCTGTCAGACATGAAAATCTGTTTCCAAATATATGGGCTTATGTGTGATTAATACGAATCATTTTACAGCGCATTTAGCATGGTGAAATCGTGGAAAGATATCATAATATCAATGTGCATGCTCACCCCCTCCCCCCTCCCGAATATTGAAAGTATTGTTGAAAGTTGTATCGCCAAAACGCTTCCATTTCTTAGACTAGCACAATTCATTTTTACAATCTATGAAAGAAAAAAAAAACAATATAAAAGAATAGAAAAGTAAAAATTTTAAAAAAGAAAAGAAAGAACACATGTAGAATGAGAACAAGACGTCATCAACATCATCGAGAAAAAGAATAAGATTTCTAGTTCTTCAATCGTTCGAACTCTTTTGAGAAATATTCTAAAGAAGGTTTTTTTTCTTCTTCTCTCTCTCTCTCTTTCTCTCTCTCTCTCTCTCTCTCTCTCTCTCTCTCTCTCTCTCTCTCTCTCTCTCTCTCTCTCTCTCTCTCTCTTTCTCTCTCGCTCGAAAACATTTTTTAAAAAGATTGTTATTGACGCTAAATCGTAATTGGGCTTATTGATTTCTCCACGAGAACGTTCTCTTTTTCCAAAGCAATACGATTCAATAGTCTGATGTCACGCCGCCCGGCAACGGCGGCCATCTTGGTTCTAAACAAAGAAAATCATTACTTTTTATTTTTCATGCTGGCTAGAACTTTTCATATGCCTTGTGATCAGAATGTGTAAAAGTCAAAACATGATCAAATTATGGGGTTTTTTTTTTTTCCTCTTGATACCCTTTATGCTCGTCGGAGAAATAATTCATACGGGCGTCCTCCATTGTTCCGATAGTTTAGAGCCAGTGTTACTAAGTTACCATGCGTCATTAGGAAGGAAGTGACGTTACGACTGTTGAAGAGTATTGCTTCGGTGGGTTTTTTTTTTTTTTTCTCTTATTATTATACTCATATTAGCAAGTTAACGATCACGATCGACGAACGACGAGGATCAGCTGTCGTCAGACGCCGTCACACGACGCCCGGTGCGCGAGTTGAACTCCTATCGTATGACGACAGATCCGTGTTTTCTTCCACGTCCATGGTCGATCGTTTCGGTTCGGGAAAACGTTCGTAATCGTTAACCTGCTATTATGTGTCGGGGAATTCCACGATTTCACAAGAGACCTCGAGATTTTTCAGTTAATTTCAGCTGTTCTATGCAGCCTTTGATCCGACGAATCACGTGATTTTCTTGTTTTTCCACAGACCCGTGAGTTTGTTGTGTTCGATTTGAGAGGCATGGCATGCTTTTGTTTTACTTATATATAGAATGCGCTTGGCCAAGGAGTTCACAACATTGCCATCCGGAAGTATAACGGACCAACACACAAACTCCGTGTAACCATGAACTTTTATAGTCTGGTTAATACAGTTTAGTGAGAACAACTCACAAACGCGGATGGCAAAAACAATAACAAAGGCCTGAGTGACGTCATCTGCATACTATCTATCTATCTATTGTTTTCTTGTCGCCGACTATTCTCTTTTGATTCCGTTGATTGAAGTTCTGTGATTGTCTTTTCGTGATGACATTTATTTTGTTGTTGTTGTTGTTGTTGTTGGTTTTTTAAAATATTTATTCTAATAAAGACGTTGGGAAAGGAAGAAGATAGATAGATATATAGATAGACAAATTATGTTTCATCAGTGGCGCGTGGCATAATATCATGCCTGTAAAATCAAAGTGAGATAATATTACAGTGATAGCCAATGGAGCTGGTTTATCCTCACTCAGAAATCGTTCCAATAGGTTTCAATAGTCTGATGTCACGTCCGCCCAGCAACGAGCAGCATGGTTCTAAACAAAGAAAATCGATACTTTTTATTCTTTATGCTGGCTTGAAATTTTTCACATGTCATGTGATCAGAATGTATAAAAGTCAAAACAAGATCAGATTTATGTATTTTCTCCTCTGGGTACACTTTTATGCTCGTCGGAGAAATATTTCCTAAGGCCGCCCGCTATTGTTCTGATAGTTTAGAACCAGTTACTAAGTTAATATGCGTCATTCCGAGGGACGTGACGTCACGGCTGTTGAACCCTATTAAGAGACCTTCTGATTAACCCATTCTTCAGATGGCTTTCAGAAATAGAATACGAAATCAACTTTATAGACTTTGAACAATTTCAATCTGCATTCTCAAAATAAAGCTATCTAACCACAAATTGCTTCTTCATATTCTTGAACTCTCATATTATGCAACAAATATGTAGGGAGACCACCAACATCAATAGTAACTACCCTGAACCAGGACCCCTCTACATATCAGAAATTTCTGGATTCAGATGAGGCCGAATTAATCCCTGAAGTGTAACCCATTTAGATAGTTGTACAAGCCCGTACATTAAAAAACATAAGGTAAATAATTTAGTTTGTGCTTCCTCCTCACCTCTTTTTCCTCCTCCTTTTCCTTCTCCCTACTTTTTCCTCCTCCTCATCCACTACATCCCCCTACTACTACTACTTTTTCTTCTCCTTCTTCTTCTTCTTCTTCTTTCTTCTTCTTCTTCTTCTTCTTCTTCTTCTTCTTCTTCTTCTTCTTCTTCTTCTTCTTCTTCTTCTTCTTCTTCTTCTTCTTCTTCTTCTTCTTCTTCTTCTTTGTTTTGCACATCAATCTCTGAGATCTGTTTTAATTGCAGTGAAACGAGATAAGAATGCCGATTTAAAATAAACTTTAAATTGCTCTCAGAAATCCGATTCGGTTACAAGAACACACCTGTTCAATCTCCTCCATTATAAATCGCCATTTATATAATAGTTGATACGAAATGATATAGAGTAATTTCATCAGTTTATCTGCTCTTAACGCCACGATTTGAATAGCACGATTATTTATATCTATGATAAACGAAATAATCTTTATCAAGAATAAATTGGTATGTAGATGCATCTCTGAATGGCGGCATTTCACACGGCCGTCTCACACAACCCTCTTCTTCTCTTTCTTCTTCTTCTTCTTCTTTCTTCTTCTTTCCTTCTTCTTCTTCTTCTTCTTCTTCTTCTTCTTCTTCTTTTCTTCTTCTTCTCTTCTCTTCTTCTTCTTCTTCCCTTCTTCTTCTTTCTTCTTCTTCTTCTTCTTTCTTCTTCTTCTTCTTCTTCTTCTCTTCTTCTTCTTCTTCTTCTTCTTCTTCTTCTTCTTCTTCTTTCTTTCTTCTTCTTCTTCTCTTCTTCTCTTCTTTCTTTCTTCTCTTCTTTCTTCTTCTTCTTCTTCTTCTCTTCTTCTTCTTCTTCTTCCTTCTTCTTCTTCTTCTTCTTCTTCTCTTCTTCTTCCTTCTTCTTCTTCTTCTTCTTTCTTTTCTCTCTTCTTCTTCTTTCTTCTTCCTTCCTTTCTTCTTCTTTCCTTCTTTCTTTCTTCTTCTTCCTTCTTCTTCTTCTTCTTCTTCTTCTTCCTTCTTCTTCTTCTTCTTCTTCTTCTTCTTTCTTCTTCTTCTTCTTCTTCTTCTTCTTCTTCTT
>NC_088365.1:10453469-10458469 GCF_034508935.2 Berghia stephanieae
CTTCTTCTTCTTCTTCTTCTTCTTCTTCTTCTTCTTCTTCTTCTTCTTCTTCTTCTCTTCTTCTTCTTCTTCTTCTTCTTCTTCTTCTTCTTCTTCTTCTTCTTCTTCTTCTTCTTCTTCTTCTTCTTCTTCTTCTTCTTCTTCTTCTTCTTCTTCTTCTTCTTCTTCTTCTTCTTCTTCTTCTTCTTCTTTCTTCTTCTCTTCTTCTCTTCTTCTTCTTCTTCTTCTTCTTCTTCTTCTTCTTCTTCTTCTTCTTCTTCTTCTTCTTCTTCTTCTTCTTTCTTCTCTCTTCTTCTTCTTCTTCTTCTTCTTCTTCTTCTTCTTCTTTTCTTCTTCTTCTTCTTCTTCTTCTTCTTCTTCTTCTTCTTCTTCTTCTTCTTCTTCTTCTTCTTCTTTCTTCTTCTTCTTCTTCTTCTTCTTCTTCTTCTTCTTCTTCTTCTTCTTCTTCTTCTTCTTCTTCTTCTTCTTCTTCTTCTCTTCTTCGTCTTGTGGAAACCTCCAATATTGTCGAGGATCACTCCACAGTTTGTAGGGTTTTACATTTTAAACTTGCTAAAACTCTGCACATAATACTAATTTATCTCTCCCTCACACACACACACACACACACACACACACACACACACACACACTCCCTCTCTCTCTCTCTCTCTCTCTATATATATATATATATATATATATATATATATATATATATATATATATATATATATATATATATATATATATATTTTCCTTCTATCTTTCTATTCTCCCTCAAACTCAATCTTCTTATCTCTTACTTTCAGACACTCCATGTTGCTATTTCTCTCTTTCTCTCTCTCTCTCTCTATCTCTCTCTCCCTCTCTCTCTCTCTCTCTCCCTCTCTCTCTCCCTTTCTTTCCCTCTCTCTCCCTCTCTCTCTCTCTCTCTCTCTCTCTCTCTCTCTCTCTCTCTTTCTCTCTAGGTGGTATGTACCTGACCTCTCATAGTGGGGAGGGTGGCACTAACTATGTCTTCTATGACCCTTTACATGTTTTCCAACGTGATTTCTGTCTTTGTCTTGGATGAGATTACTTGGTTTGTCCTGACCCTGGCCGGATACCCTAGCTGGGAAAGAAACAGTCAAATGTATAGTTAAAGAGTTTTGGGAGATGATATTTTTTGTCTTGTAAATCATCTCTCTGTTCTGCTCTGTATTATGTTTTATTTACATGCTATATAGTTGTGTGTGTGTGTGTGTGTGTGTGTGTGTGTGTGTGTGTGTGTGTGTGTGTAAACATTAGAGTGTATTCCTCTTAGTGGGAGCTCTGCTCGTGTCTGGACTAGACATTTAGGTGATCTCAAACTAGTATATATCTATTTTTCTGTCAATCGATCTGTCTATCTATATATTTATCTGGCAATCAATCAATCAATCAATCAAAAAAAATAATTAAAAATTTGAGCTTTTATATAGCGCAATATCCACTAAAATGTGCTCAAAGCGCTTTACAAGGGGTCCCTGGTCAACAGCAACATTTAACATGGAGGAAGGGACTTGACGCCTGTCAGGGGATATTACAATTTTTCGGACAAAGACAACGCTGTTAACGACCAGGTACTCATTTTACTCCTGAGTACGGTGAGAAAATGTGAGTAAAGAGCCTTTTCCAAGGACTCAACTATGCGCCGAGCGAGGCTTGAACCCAGGACCTTCCGATCCGAAAGCGAGTGTCATACCATAAGACCACATAGCCGCACAATCAATCTATATAATGCTATCTATTTATCTATTTTTCTATCTATTTATCTGGCATTCTGTCTATCCATCTATCTATCCATCTATCTATCTATCTATCCATCTATCTATCCATCTATCTATCTATTTGTCTGTCATCTTATAAACGTAACCAATATTCTCTTGTTTTTTAAATCTTTTTATTCTTCAAAAAGTTGACTCATCATCCACCGCCCTGTATTCTGTAAACAAATCAGCCTCGCCGACGGTTTGTTTACAATTACACGTCTTTCGTACAGCCTCTATTTATTGCACAATTCTCCTATCATCTGTATGTCTTGCCTTAACCCTCTCCATTCCTGCCATTTTCAGGATTTTCCCCAAAACTTCACACCCAACTGACACAAAAATATATTTTTTATCACTCAAACACCATAGCAGTATGCGATAAATAATTTCTTTAGCAAAAAATGCTATACAACACACTGTTCATTTTCTTTAAATTTTATGATGTACAAGAGAAATTTGAAAAAGAAAAATATAGCTTGTATCGTAACGAATTTGACGATTTTTCTATAGTTGGGAAGGAGAGGGTTAATGTTATCACCCCCCCCCCCCCCCAACCCTGTTTCACCCCTTTTCATACTAGTGGATGTTTACCTGAATCGTAAGATTTATTTAATCTGAAAAAGTGTGTATGACACCTTGGCAGCAGATAAAATGTACACATAAAGGGGAGTTCAGGGTCAGAGAGAGAGAGAGAGAGAGAGAGAGAGAGACAGAGAGAGAGAGAAAGAGAGAGAGAGAGAGAGAGAGAAGACACTTTTATTTAATTGCTAGAATACATGTTGTATGTAGACCATCGCCTCCAAACAGTACTATGACGACGTATATCAAATATTGGATAAAAGACTTTTTAAAAGTTAAAATGAATGGAAGCAGTGATTTATAGTAGTTGGGGGGGGGGGGGGGCGTATAATAGTGTATAATATTCAATCAATGGGCAAATAATTAACCATTCCGACATAATACAAATTTGATACAACGGATCACATGACATACTATACATGATCTACCACCTCAAAGCGATATTATGGGATAGCGTGGCTCACCGGTATGCGAGTTCGACTATCCGCCGCGCTGTGCGACCTTTACCAAAACAATTAGCCTTAGCTTCCTTGCGGCGATCACTGCGGCTGATGCCTGGGTTATTCCAGTCTTCCCTAATGAAAAATTTCAACTTAGGGATGAATAAAGGGAATTTATTAATCTATGATTTATTTATGTCGGAGTGAGTTACATGCTATAATTTGAATATACAGAAAAAAATTGAGTCACCTGGTCCCCCCGGTTGGGAGTTGTCGAAGGGTTAACACCCCTTTCCGTAAAACTTAAACCGTTAACGAAACGCAGACGGACAAATCAAATCCTTTTTTTTTTTAGCTTGGGCGACCGATGAGTTTCTGCAATGACAGAATTTATGAAGGACAACAGACAAAGCCGAAGAATTAAAGAAGCTGATATACAGAGAAGTGATAAGACCTGGAATGAGATAAAAAAAAAAAGTTAGCTCCGGATAGAGAAGGATGGAAACTGTTTGTCTGTGGCCTATACCCTGACCCAGGGTGAAAAAGGCAATGATGATGATGAGGATAGAGAAGGATGGAAACTGTTTGTCTGTGGCCTATACCCTGACCCAGGGTGAAAAAGGCAATGATGATGATGACATTTTAATTGTTTGTTATATTGCATGAGAGGTTGGCGCTGCATAAATATGTACGCTTTTATTATATTAAGCCTTTCAGACTTCGGTCTTGAATTATCGTTTAACAGAAGCATGATACGTGTTAACTTTCACCTCAAAACGGTATTATGCCGGGTTGATTTTATTTACAAATGCAGCTCGTGTCAATGACTGATAGAATAACCCCTAATTTAAGAAACGTTTGCAAGTTACCCGTATATCAATCTGTAAAATATAGTTTCGTAACGTTTAGATTTCTTGGAACATCCGATCCCTGTTTGTTCCCATTCTCCTTTGTCTTACTTTCTAATGGGTGCTTTAATTGTAATTCTAGAACTTTTTACTATCCCATTTTCTTCCTTTTTACTGGCGCTGATATAACCTGAATGTGTTGCAAACGCCGTTAAACCCTTGAAAACAAAAACAAAAACAACGTTTAGATTTGCTACTATTTCTTTGCTGTTTGGCAAAACATTAAACACGGGCTGTATGGAACAATTTTGATTTCCAACCCCCCCCCCCCCCCCTCACTCCTCTTTTTAAAAATATAAATCACCATAATATATTCACATTTCGCTTTAACTCTCAAATAGCAACATCCCCCCCCCCCCTCCCCCTAAATTTCTCAACCTAACACCACCACTATCTTCACCATCAATATACTTGATAGATCTTTTCCATGGTTACTTTGTAAGGTTTCTCTCCAGACTAATATTTTTTTTGGCTTCAAAGCGCCGCAACTACAGTGGCTTCTTGTTGACTCGTGACGAAATTAAAAGAAAATTGCAAAAATCTCGCTGGGCTCTTCTGGCCTCCCATGATGGACACGGGGTCACACTGTATCTTTTATCCCCTTATATCTATTTTCCGAGTTTTCTCTTTCTTTGTCTTGGAATGTGATAACTTAGTCTGGGAAGGAAACAGTCAAATGTTTTGTTATAGTTTTGGGAGACGATATTCTTTCTTTGTAAATCGACTCTGTTCTATACTGTACCATATTATATATATATATATATATATATATATATATATATATATATATATATATATATATATATATATATGGGTACTTGTGGGTACGAGAGTGCTCGATAACGTTGGTTAGAGCTAATATAATATATATTGGACGTGGATGGAGACAGCAGAAACATGTGTTTTGGTCATAAATAATTGAGTGACTCCATTTATATATATATATATATATAATATATATATATATATATATATATATATATGTGTGTGTGTGTGTGTGTGTGTGTGTGTGTGTGTGTGTGTGTGTGTGTGTGTGTGAAGAGTGGTTTTCCAAATCTCCCTAACTCGGTTGTTCCCAATTAGAGATATTGAGGATTATTTCCCCTAAAATCTCTCATTCGGTCTATTTTTTTTTTTTTTTTTTTCATATTTAAACTTCAAATTCACACAACTCTTAGGGGTTTCTTTTATAATTTGATGCTTTAAATATAATTTACATTTCAATTTTTCTCATGTATGGAAAATCTCAAAAATTAGAAAAATGGACTTAAAGAAATTTGCAAAACAAGCCTCAATATTTATAG
>NC_088365.1:10463469-10465969 GCF_034508935.2 Berghia stephanieae
TTGTGTAGTGTGTCACTCTATCTCGTTCTCTATCTCTTCCCTCAATCCCCCCCCCCTCTCTCTCTCTCTCTCTCTCCCTCTCCATATTCTCCTCTTCCTCCTCCTCCTTCCTTTTCCTCCTTCTCCACCCCCCCCCCCCCCCCCCATTATTCTCACTGATATTATTTCTTGTTGATATTTCATCTATTATGATGATGATGATAAAAACAACAACAATATAGGTCGAAAGGTTTGTTTAAACAGACCTTCTACCTATATATATATATATATATATATATATATATATATATATATATATATATATATATATTATTATTATTCACTATGAACATTTTGACATCTATTTTTTCTAATAAAGGAAAGGAAAGGTCGACAATAATCGTATCTTTTGTTCATCCCATTTTATTTGATATGAAATCTTCATTGTTATATTCTCTCTATTAACTCGAATCTTTGTTGGAATTGACAAGATATCCCAACGTTGTATCTTTGATCATTTCAAACACAAATCAGGTTGCTATAGCTTAACATTGAGATTTCATTGTATCGACCTAGTCACAAACGTGTCACATGAAACGGCGTCATATTCGGTGGATGTTAAGTAAAGCGCTGACAATCATTCTGCATTCTGATAAGTTGGTCAAATCAAAATGTGTGATTCAAGTGTTGAATGAAATTTGAACTCAATTTCTATTGTCTGAGAAGACAATACATTTGTCGACTTCGTAAGAGAACTCCACGGAGATGAGTACATATATAGATATGGTAGGTCTGTGATAGAAATGAGGTACCTACGTGACAAATCCTTTAACTTTAATAAATCTGGATGGAGAATTTGGTCCATATTTGAAAGTTAACACAATATCAGTTTTTATTTCTTTTGTTTTATTTTCCTTTCTCTTATTTTAGTTTTTTTTTTTTTTTAGTTTTTTTTTTTTTTAGTTAGCCTTTTGTGTGTGTGTGTGTGTGTCTGTGTGTTTGTGTGTGTGTCTGTGTGTTTGTGTGTGTGTGTGTGTGTTTTTTGTTTTATGTTTTTAAAAAATATTGTCTAGCATAATCGCTTTTCAATCAAAAATGAGATTTCCTTTAAAATGTTTCCTCTGCTTTTTCTTTCTTTGACAGATCGGAGAATTCAATCCATTCAGACAGGACACAGATTCAGGCAATTTCCGCTTTGACAAAGAAGGATTGCAGGAGCTTTCACCTCTCCCCTCTTGGCTCATCTTCAATAATTCTACGAGAATTCTGGAGGGAATCCCAGCGAAGAACGACAAGGGTCAGATATTGCTCGGCCTATCTGCTAAATGCAGACCTTCAACAAACAGCTGTCTGGAAAAGCGATCCATTTTCCAAATCAATGTCATTGACCGGACATGGAGCTCCTCTTCTTTGAAGAAACAACCCGATTTGAATAGTCTTGAAATATCCACTGATAGTGCAGATGGTTCTTCGGAATGTAATGAAGATAAAGTGGTAGCTAGCTTGATATTTTGTGCTTCTTTCAAACAACTATCTACACCAGTAAAACTTCAACTTCTTCGGAATTTATCATGTTTCTTGTCGTTCCCTGAGAATGCCATCAGTATTGAATCTTCGTCCACGGTAAACGTGAAAGCCGTTGAGTTTGGATTTCAGATCATCTCTGCAGGACCCGGATCTGAAGACGAGGATTGTTCCCTGGATGAAAACATCGAGGTTATATGGCAACTGCCTTGTCAGATGGCCCAGCAGCTGTCGGATTTTGTCAAAGTTCTCCAGCATAATGTAGACGTTGGCCGTTTTCAGGAAGAGACTGGTTTGACAATTGTCGGATGGTACGTAGCTTCCTCGGACTCTTTGCTCACGCGTAAACGTAGACGGCGGCGTAACGCGGGTGGTTTTAAAACCCCGATACCCACGCCAACTTTGGACCCGCCAAGACCTTCGACACAAACGAGATTCACTTCTACAGAGGAGATGCAGTACTCGTCATATGCGTCTGTTCTTTCATCAACGTCGGCTAGTAAAACAACACATGTTGAATCAAGTGTTTCGTCTATACACTTATCCAGCGTTGTCGATTCTACATCATCATCATCATCATCACCACCACCATCATCATCATTTTCATCATCATCATCATCATCATCATCATCATCATCATCATCATCATCATCATCACCGTCATCATCTGCCATTTTTTCGTCCCAGACTACGTTAAAAGCACCATCGTCAACATTATCGGCACTGACCAGCACATTGGATCCTTTGCATACTCAAAGTTTAGAGCAGCATTCATCAAAACAGACCACAAAATCAGATTTACCTGCGGTAGAACACAGTGTGTCAATACCACTAATGTCTTTGCTATCGTCTAGATCACACACTCAACCACCCTCATCCCATTCCTCGTCTCTTACGGATGAACATATAAAAAATTCGTATATCGAGGAACCACAACAGTCTTCAACGTTAATATTCTCTTCTCAAACTCAGCCACCTATGTCATATATTTCTCTAT
>NC_088365.1:10473469-10478703 GCF_034508935.2 Berghia stephanieae
TAGATCCTCGTTCAACAGGAAGATTGGACGACACCTAGAGCTTATGGAGATAGGGTTTGAACCCTTGGGCTCTTGTATCATACCGACTACCACAACTACCGTCACCACTACAATTCTTGTTTCAAGCAGCACTGGTAAGAGAACGAATTTGCAATGGAGAAAGAAGAAGAAAAAGAAGAGAGAGTAAAGATATATATATATATATATATATATATATATATATATATATATATATATATATATATATATATATATATAATATATATATATATATATATATATATATATATATATATATATATATATATATATATATATATATATATGGAGAGAGAGAGAGAGAGAGAGAGAGAGAGAGAGAGAGAGAGAGAGAGAGAGAGAGAGAGAGAGAGAGAGAGAGAGAGAGAGAGTCTTGTATCTGTTTAAATCAATCTGTGCCCAAGATGAACTTTGAGAAATCCAATAGCGAAATACCCGTACATACCAGATGGCAAGGCACACCTTGATAGTAATTACATCTTATGACTAATAACACAGAAAAGTTGTAAGACATGGAATGAGATTTTAAAAAGTTAGCTCAGGGTGAAAAAGGCAATGATGATGATGATGACTAATAACAAATTATTCTTAAAACTGACCCCCTCCCCCATTTTCCCCTTTTCTTTTACCTTCTCCAGCTCAAGGTCTCAGCGTCTGGGCACACATCATCCTACCCATCCTCATCGCTCTCGTCGTCTTTATCTTCATCCTCTTCCTCATTTTCATCTGCAACCGTCATCGCAAACGCCGAGCAGCCTTGAGCATCATCGAGAAAGACACGTTCTCCAACGACAGAAACCCAATCGTTCTCTCTAACGACATGGACTCTGAAGACGCGGTTCTTCAGCCCAAATCGCCGCTCGTTCTGGCTTCCGACACCAGTACACACCTTTCAAGCACGGATTCACCTCAGCATTACCAGCAGCAAAGTCCCGAACCCTACCAGCAGCACCAGCAGCAGCAGCATCACCACCGCCACCGTCATCGCAAGGACAAAAATGGCAAAACACGCCGAGGAGATTTCGAAGACCAAGACCAGGACGAAGAAGGCGAGCGATCTTTAAAGCAAAAACACTTAATATCTTCGTCATCGTCGTCGTCTTCTTCATTGTCCTCTGCAACAAAGGGGAAAAACTCTCATACCCACCACGGGCACAAAAGTAAAAAAGACAAGAGTCACAAGAAATCCAAGTCAAAAGACAACGCGGCGGTGGGATTCAGTGACCCGCCGTCCACGTCATCGGATAGACCAAACAGTAATAACAATAACAGAGAGGCGGACGAAGATGGCGCTAACAATATTATAAACATCGTTCCCGACACCCCGAGTTCTGAGGGGTTCCCCGTCACCCATTCCCCGACCAAAAAGAGACAGCCCCCGCCTTACTGGCAAGCCTCCAAACACCACCCACCCCCGTACCGACTCCCACCATCTTATGGGAATGATAATGAAAATGATGAAAACGGTGATAATAAAAATGACAACGATGACGTTAATAATGATGATAATAATGTAGATAACCAGCCAGGTGCCGGTGTCAGCTGTGGTAGTCTCGGTAATGAGAATCCATTTCTGAAGTCGTCATGTACAACAACTCAAGTGTAACTTTCACAAACCATACAACCAATCTACCAACCATTTTAGCAGTAACCCCCCCCCCCCCCCCTTGTACATCCTTTGCTGCAATGAAACAATTCAGCCGGAAACAAGCTTTGAACTTAAATTGGGCATAATGCCCACCACACAATGGAATTACCATAATGATATCATAGCGACCACCTGTAAGGCGGCCGGCCATAAACTGAGTCACCTAACCTCCCGGGCAGCCAATCATTTTTGTCTCCATTATTTTTTATATCTCTCATATTATAGTTGACCCCATAGCCATCTCACATTTCATGCCTACCAATCAAAACAACTGGAATTCCAGTGCTTATTTTTTAAAAATCCCATAGCCATACCCAGAACATGCCTGCTGCCGGTTAAACTGGAGATTTGACGCAGTGACACTTAGATATTGACATTGCTAAATTGTGCTACGCCTTGCATTTTTTAAAACGTTTTGTTTCAAATGAAAAATGATCCATGCTCAGTGTCTGGAGGGCCGCCAATTTTGGCTGATCGGTTTGGTTTGAAGAAACCTATGCTGCAGTCTTAAGGAAAAAGACCGTATGTGGCCTCTTACTGCAAGTAAACATAGTTTTTTTTCCCTTAGGACGGCAGTATGGTTGACCCCTTAGCCAGAAGAAACCTATGCTGCAGTCTTAAGGAAAAAGACCGTATGTGGCCTCTTACTGCAAGTAAACATACCGTTTTTTTCCCTTAAGACGGCAGTATGGTTGACCCCTGAACCATGCACGGTTATATTTCATTGGAAATAAATTAGTCTTATACGAACATTTATTATTACGGTTTTTTAAAAGTTATTGTTTTTTTTTTTTGTTTGTTTGTTTTTTTTTTGTTTTTTTTTTTTTTAATTTGAGGGGGTTGATGTATTTTTTTTGTTGGAAAAACCCACCATTATGTGGAAATTTTACTGAATATTTGCACTTCGCAGTCATGCATTAAGATTACTTATGTCATTTTTTCAAGATTGACATAATATGAAATGCAGGATAGGTTTGTGTCGATTATACGACTGGCAAGCTGCTATGGTAACAAACGTGTATTTTGACATTGAACATAATTTCATTGAAAATGATTAAAGTTCACAGGCTGTTTTTTTCTGGATTGCTTCATAATAATAAACCAACCTTTTGTGCCATTGAATGATTTTATGTCGTTAAAACAACTATAGTAAGGATGGAGAGGGAGGCAGAGAGAGAGAGAGAGAGAGAGAGAGAGAGAGAGAGAGAGAGAGAGAGAGAGAGAGAGAGAGAGAGACTGCCTGGATGTTGTGAATTAGGGATGATGGTAAAACAGTAAAACTGGAAAGGAGTTGATAAGTGATGACACACCAAAAAATTGTTTAAATTGTAATGATAAATATTAAACCACATGTGGCTCTAACCATATTTGGTCAACAGGATTTAAGCAACGGATCTGTCCTGTGTTGCACAGATATTGTTTTTCTTTTTGTATTGTCATTTATTAAACATTTCCTTTTTTTTTTTTTTTTGCTCTTCTTTTGGATGAAATATTGATCGAGCAGTTCAGACTGGCAGCCATATTGTGTGATGTGTGATGTGTCCCGGTGGACCAGGACTCAATCAAGATGGTCTTGGGGATGATATTTGTTGTCTTGTCAATCATATCTCTGTTATGCATGTATTATATCTGGGTGGGGTTCCTGAACTCCCATAGTGGGCAGGGAGGCATTGGGAGGCACTTCTTACTGTCTTCTATCCCCCTATATCTGTTTTCCAACATAGTTTCTGTCTTTGTTCTTGAATGAGATTACTTGGTTTTGTCCTGGCCCTGGCCGGATCCTGACTAGGAGGGAAGCAGTCAAATGTATTGTTATAGTTTTTGGGGATGATATTTTTTGTCTTGTAAATCATATCTCTGTTAAGTATGTATTATTTTTGGTTTTTAGATATTTTATGATTTGTAAACATTTGAGTGTGTTTCTCTTAGTGGGGGACCTGTGCTTTTATCAAGATGAGACAGTTAGGTGATCTCAATCTAAGAACATTGATTGTATGATCTTGGAATCTTCATTTGTTCCCTATTTGAACCAATTCCCCATTGTCTTACTTCTTTTTTTTTTTTGGTGCTTTCATTGTATTTCTAGAACATTTTTACCACCCCAATTTCTTCCTTTTTACTGGTGCTGATATGATCTAAATGTGTCGCAAGCGCCGTAAATCCCTTAAAATCAAAACCAAAACTTTTTATTTAGGTGGAATTCACCCCAAATTAATGCGCCCCCCCCCCCCCTCGCAACATTTGATGAGAATTTTACACAATAATCTTCCAACAAGTTTTTTTTATAACTTCAAACACCACTAAGGATTGTCTAAATACTTTGTATATTCATTCTTAATAAAGTAATTAAACTGTATGAATTTGGAACAATCAAAGGTTTCTGTGAAATGGTTTTAAAAAAAAAAACTGGTAAGAAAAAAACAACTTTCATCTCAATAATACATATTCTCTGTCTGGGTGGGGTTCCTGACCTCTCATAGCCGACAGGGAGGTAATTACTGTGTCTTCTATCCCCTTATATCTGTTTTCCAACATGCTTTCTGTCTTTGTCTTGGATTGAGATTGGTTTTGTCCTGGCCGGGGTCCTCGCTCGGAGGGAAACAGTCAAATGTGTAGTTATTGTTTTGGGAGATGATATTTTTTTTCCCTTATAAATCATCTCTCTGTTATGTATTATTATATTTGTTATTTTGAGTGTATAATGTAAACATTTGAGTGTATTCCTCTTTGTTGGATCTTGTCCTTGTGTCCGGATGAGACTTATAAATGATCTCAAACTAAGTACATTGGTGGTGTGCTCTTGGAATCTACATCTGATCCCTATTTGTTCCCAGTTCCCCTTTGTCTTACTTTCTCTTGGGTGCTTTAATTGTAAATTCTAGAACTTTTTACTATCCCATTTTCTTCCTTTTTATAGGCGCTGATCTTACCTAAGTGTGTTGCAAGCGCCGTAAAACCCTTAAAAACAAACAAACAAACATCATCTAGGTTATTTTATTCCTTCTTTCGTTGGGTGAATTCTATGGAGAAAAAGATAAAGGGAGTAAATGTGACTAATAAATCAACATCTTGTGTTGTTCCCCTTTATTTATGAATCACATTCACTCCCTTTATCTTTCTCTCCATTTTATTGACTCATTCAAGCACCTCTAGTTTTGGGTGGATTCTACCTAAATAATCACTTCACATTAATTTTCAAACCAATTTGTCTCTGCTGTTTGTGGGCAGGAATCGCATGATTTGAAAATATGGCTGTATTTTTTATGATTAATGTCCATGCTTTAATATAAACTATTTATTATGTTTGAATGTTGACACGTTTGTTTGTGATATTTATTTTGGGCGATTTAAAATGGTATTAACAATGTAATAAATAATAATGTGAAATTGAATGTAAGCTTTAATTTAATTACAAAAAACAGATTGTAATTAAATTGAAGCTTACATTTAATTTCACATTATTATTTATTTCTTCGAGCTTCGAGCAGCAACATTTACATATTAATGTATGATGTTGATGCATATTTTTTATATGGAATGGTATTTT
>NC_088365.1:10478803-10493803 GCF_034508935.2 Berghia stephanieae
TATTTGTGCCCAGTTCCCCTTTGTCTTAGCTTTTCTTGGGTGCTTTAATTGTAATATAACTTTTTACTATCCCATTTCTCCTTTTTACTGGTGCTGATATAACCTAAATGTGTTGCAAGTGCCGTAAAACCCTTAAAAACAAAAACAAACAAAGAAACGATCATCTCGTGAGAAATATTGTTTTCATCTAGGTTGTCTTTATAAAAGCGTTCACTGTATTGGACACCATCAAGGGACAGAATCAGTAACAACTGCATTCCCTTATACCGTGATTTTCAACAACAAAATTAGTTTGTATACATTTATCTACTTTGCCATTGTATACCAATTATTTATTGACCAGACTCCATCCGTTCTGTTTCTCTAATGCCAGAGGGATTTGTAATCATTGCTTTGAATTATCTTCTACATTTTTTGTCCTTATCCACCTTCATGTTATTTTGTATTATTCTTGAATGTTTTTACACTTGAATTATTACAATATATATTTATATTATCATTTGCTCTTACTATACGTTTTTTAAAAACAATTTTTTGAACATTCAAGTCAAAAGTCGTATTAAAATATTTATTCTATTGTACCACCCTAAATATTATATTATTATCTTGATATAAAATGCATTGAAAGAGAAGATTGTGAATATGCATGTCTGTGCTTGTGCTTGGGTGTGTTTATGTGTGTTTGTATGTGTGTGTGTGTGTGTGTACTCCTGTGTGTGCTTTTATGAAGTCTGTGTTGTACAGTTATGTTATTTTGAAAGTGCAAGAACTGGGTGGGGATCCTGACCTCCCATAGCGGGCAGGGAGGTACATACTGTGTCTTCTTGGGTGCTTTAATTGTAATTCAATTTTCTTCCTTTTTACTGGCGCTGATATAACCTAAATGTGTTGCAAGCGCCGTAAAACCCTTAAAAACAAACAAACAAAGTGCAAGAATTGGGAGCAGGTACAGGTGCAATATTAAAAGCTTTAAAGGTGTGTTTGAAACAGTGTCAGACAAAACGCCAGGAAGAAAAATACGAGAAAAAACAAATCACCTTTCAAAAATCAGTTTTTTTTTTTTTTTTTTTTTTTTTTTTTTTTCATTTTCACATTTTCAAATAAGATATGAAACTCGGAGTATATTCTCAAGTATTTTATATTATATTTGTTATTTTTAATGTATAATGTAAGCATTTGAGTGTATTCCTCTTTGTTGGATTTTGTGCTTGTGTCTGGATGAGACTTATAGGTGGTCTCAAACTAAGTACTTTGATAGTGTGCTCTTGGAATCTACATCTGATCCCTATTTGTTCCCAGTTCCCCTATGTCTTACTTTTTCTTGGGTGATTCAATTGTAATTCTAGAACTTTTTACTTTCCCATTTTCTTCCTTTTTACTGGCGCTGATATAACCTTAAAGTGTTGCAAGCCCCGTAAAACCCTTAAAAACAAAAAAAAAACAAACATAATAACATTTTGAGTGTCGGGATCACACGTGTTAGAAATTTACATTCTTGAATGTGTGAGATACAGGGGATGCAATTTGTATGAATAAATGCACGGGGGAAGGGTGGGGGGGGGGGGGGGGGGGTTGATGTGTATATTACAGAAAGAGAATGGAGGGAGTGGGTAAGAAGAGAGCGTCGTCATGATTACAATGTATCAACAACCCCTGTTGCCCTAATAATAATAATAATAATAATAATAATAATAATAATAATAATAATAATAATAATAATAATAATAATAATAATAATAATAATAATAATAATTAATAATATATATAATAATAATAATAATAAATATAATAATGAGATTTAACAAGTGATCAAATCAATGCCATTCTTACAGTATTTCAGTTTGGTTGTTGTTATTATTATTAATTGTATGTTTTTTATACTGGTGCTTACTTTAATATATATATATATATATATATATAAATATTATATATATATATATATATATATATATATATATATATATATATATATATATATATATATATATATATATATATATATATATATATATATATTTGCATTTAATGGAGATTATTTACTTGTAATATTTTTGCATTATTTCAAGTTAATCATGTTAGTTATATTATATTACAACTGAATTTATTTATTTTAAGCAGACCAAAGACGAATTAGCACGATATAGTCCATGATGGTGTCGCTCACATTGATACAATAATATTATATCCCAACTTATCATCATCATATAGCACAGTCCTTGTTTTATTTACATGTTATGTTTGATTGGTAAACATTTGAGTGTATTCCTCTTAGTTGGGACCTGTGTTTGTGTCTGGATGATACTTTTAAGTGATCTCAAAACTAAGTACTTTGATGGTGTGCTCTTGGAATCTACATCTGTTTCCTATTTGAACAAATTCCCCTTTGTCTTACCTTTTCTTGGGTGCTTTAATTGAATTCTATAACTTCTTACTATCTCATTTCTTCCTTTTTACTGGCGCTGATATGACCTTAATGTGTTGCAAGCGCCGTAAAACCCTTAAAAACATAAACAAAAACAGCTCTTGTGCATTGTTTGTTTTTACTATAGGACTAAAGGTTTAATGTTTTAAAATTTATTTCTTTTTTTTTTTTTCTGGGGTTCCCGACTTCCCATAGTGGGCAGGGAGGTACTTACTGTGTCTTCTATCCCCTTATATCTGTTTTTCAACATGCTTTCTGTCTTTGTCTTGGAATGAGATTGCTTGGTTTTGTCCAGGTCCTGGCTGGGAGGGAAACCGTCAACTGTATAGTTAGAGTTTTGGGAGATGATATTTTTTATCTTGAATATCATCTCTCTGTTATGCATTGTATTAATTATTGTCCGGATGGGGTTCCCTCTTGTTTTACTTTTTCTCGGGTGCTTTAATTGTAATTTTAGAACTTTTTACTATCCCATTTTCTTCCTTTTTACTGGCGCTGAAATTACTTAAATGTGTTGCAAGTACCGTAAAACCCCTTAAAACAAACAAACAGCTTTTATATACACAACTATCATACCCCAATTTGATTTATGTACATTTTGAATTTTACCACAAAAAAATTAATAAATTTATATTTGCTTTGATTATTTTAGCTTTATAATATTTTAGCCTAATCAGCATTAACATCCCACTAATTTATTTACAGCCAGAAAAGTTCATTTTTAAGATATGATTTCCACAACTGTATTCAGTCATCAATATTTGATGATTGTAAAATTGCTCATCAATTGCATTTTCGTTCTATGCTGTTATTGGAAGATAAAGTTTGGAACCGTGTGTCATTTAGGAAATATACCTTAATAAAGATTTTGATTTTCATTTAAGTCTCTGAATCAAATTAATTATGTTTTATGTTCATTTAAAATTTATATGAATTAGGTATTGAATGTTGTAGTCAATATTATATATACACTAGGCTGATAATTCTACAAATTGATTTTCCCAGTTGTCAAAGATCCAGGTGGACTAGATACTGGTGAGTACCTGGCCTGGGCGGGTGGACAATGTGTCTCTTTCTCCGTATATCTGGGCTGGTGTGGAGTCACATACTGTGTCTTCTTTCTCCGTATATCTGGGTGGGGTTCCTGGCCTCCCATAGTGGGCAGGGTGGACATACTGTGTCTTCTTTCTCCGTATATCTGGGTGGGGTTCCTGGCCTCCCATAGTGGGCAGGGTGGTACATACTGTGTCTTCTTTCTCCGTATATCTGGATGGGGTTCCTGGCCTCCCATAGTGGGCAGGGTGGACATACTGTGTCTTCTTTCTCCGTATATCTGGGTGGGGTTCCTGGCCTCCCATAGTGGGCAGGGTGGACATACTGTGTCTTCTTTCTCCGTATATCTGGGTGGGTTCCTGGCCTCCCATAGTGGGCAGGGTGGACATACTGTGTCTTCTTCTCGTATTTGGGTGGGGTTCCTGGCCTCCCATAGTTGGCAGGGTCGCACTTACTGTGTCTTCTATCTCCGTATATGGGTGGAGTTCCTGGCCTCCCATAGTTGGAAGGGTCGCACTTACTGTGTCTTCTATCTCCTTATATGGGTGGAGTTCCTGGCCTCCCATAGTTGGAAGGGTCGCACTTACTGTGTCTTCTATCTTCGTATATCTGGGTGTGGTTCCTGGCCTCCCATAGTGGGCAGGATGGCACTTACTGTGTCTTCTATCTCCGTATATCTGGGTGGGGTTCCTGGCCTCCCATAGTGGGTAGGGTGGCACTTACTGTGTCTTCTTTCTCCGTATATCTGGGTGGGTTCCTGGCCTCCCATAGTGGGCAGGGTGGCACTTACTGTGTCTTCTATCTCCGTATATCTGGGTGGGGTTCCTGGCCTCCCATAATGGGCAGGGTGGCACTTACTGTGTCTTCTATCTCCGTATATCTGGGTGGGGTTCCTGGCCTCCCATGGTGGGCAGGGATGTACTTACTGTGTCAGGTCTTCTATCTCCGTATATCTGTTTTCCAATTTGCTTTCTGTCTTTGTCTTGAAATGAGATTACTTGGTTTTTCCCCGGCACTGGCCGGAGTTCTTTGGCTGGGAGGGAAACAGTCGCATGTATAGTTATAGTTTTGGAAGATGATATTTTTTCCCTTGTAAATCATCTCTCTGTTATGATTCATTCATTAGGTTTGTTATTTTGTATGTATATTGTAGGCATTTGAGTGTATTCCTCTTTGTTAGATCTTGTGCTTGTGTCCGGATGAGAGTTATAGGTGATCTCAATCTAAGTACATTGGTGGTATGCTCTTGGATTCTACATCTGATCCCTATTTGTTCCCAGTTCCCCTTTGTCTTACGTTCTCTTGGGTGCTTTAAAATATTTCTAGAACTTTTTACGATCCCATTTTCTTCCGTTTTACTAGCGCTGATATAAACTAAATGTGTTGCAAGCGCCGTAAAACCCTTAAAAACAAAAACAAGATCCCATGGTGGGCAGGGTGTACTTACTGCGTCTTCTATCCCCATATATCTGTTTTCCAACATGCTTTGTCTTTGTCTTGGAATGAGATTACCACTTGGATTTGTCCTGTCCTGGCCAGATGCCGTGGCTGAGAGGGAAACAGTCAAATAGAAAGTTCGTTTTGGGAGATGATATTTTTTTCCTTGTAAATCATCCCTCTGTTATGTTTTGTATTATGTTTCTTTATATTATATATGATTTGTAAAACATTTGAGTGTATTCCTCTTAGTGGGGACCTGTGCTTGTGATCTCAAACTAAGTACTTTGATAGTGTGCTCTTGTAATCTACACCTGTTTTTTTATTTGTACCAATTTCCCTTTGTCTTACCTTTTCTTGGGTGCTTTACTTGTAATTCTAGAACTTTTTACTATTCCATTTTCTTCCTTTTTACTGGCGCTGATATGACCTTAATTTGTTGCAAGTGCCATAAAACTCTTAAAAACATAAGAAACATAGCTTTATGTCCATACATATTTTTTTTTAAATTAGATAAAAACTTTTAAATTCACGACTATCAGAGCCCTAATAAAATTTGTGTTATTGAACTCGCTTATAGGGATACGTCGTAGCGTTTTGTTTTCATGGCCTCTTTGATGTCGATATATCTGGAGTTGACTGTACTAGAACATCCTTTGACATGTGTTTGATAAAGACGTTTGACCATCATTTTATAATTTTGTACTTAATATGTTATCACATGTTTTGCTCCTGCAATAATAAGTGTCATGATATTGTATTTACTACTTTGTTGGTGATGATATTTAAGTTCCTCAGTAACCACCCCCCTCGCGATTTTAAGCTTAAAATATGTCATAATTATGAATGATTAATGTCTATTCATGATGCGTTTTGACAATTATATAATAAGCTATTGAGGAATACAATAAAATTCCTTCTTCTTAAAAATCGAGGCTGTTATTTTATATTATTTTTATTTGTCATCCGCCCGCACTTTAACCCCCCCCCCCCCGCCTCCTTTATTAAACACAAAATCCTAATAAAGTATATTTGTTTGTAAAGTGGTGCAAAGTGATCAAATATATCGAATACTGTGTCTTATATGCCTCTATATCTATTTTCCTACTTGATTTTTGTCTTTGTCTTCGTCCTATATAGAAATAACACTTAAAACAGCCTTAAAATGCAATAATTTTAAGAGCTCTGTGAAAAGCAGCCTTCCAGCGCTGAACACATTACACATCGATTTAGATTAAGCAGGGTGAAAATGTATCTTTTCGAGAAGAGTCAATTCAAGGGGTGTAACCAAAACAACTATTATCATTCTCTTATAAGAGGAGTATTTTCCCTTGTTGGTCCAGAGGCCAATAAATAAATCCAGTGACGAGCAGATTCTTTGGAGGAAGTGGGGTGGATAGGACACACATTTATAAAGCCAGAAACCTGCAGCACACGCCAGCCCTTCATTTGTTTATTTTAAAAAGACATATTTAGTATTTATTTTTTAATTGTTAGTTATGTAAATTTTATTAAAATAGTATTTATTTGTTAATTAACAAACTTAGGCCTTTGGCTCTTTGGAATAGCATAGGCCATCAATGACTCCTCTCCAGCGCACTCTGTTCTAGGCTGCTTTTGTTGCTCCCTGCCAGCTTATTCCCATCTCTTCTAGCTCTGCCTCTGAGTTTCGCCCTCAGCTACTGCGTAACGGACCCCTCTTCCTCTTGCATTGCTGGGTGGGGATCCTCTTCTTCTTCTTCTTCTTCGTTCCCGAAGGTGGGGATCCTGACTTCCCATAGTGGGCAGGGAGGTACATGCTGTGTCTTCTATCCCCCCCCCCCCCCATACCCGTTTTCCAATCGTTTCCTGTCGTTGTCTTGGAATGAGATTACTTAGTTTTGTCCTGACCCTGGCCGAGGTTCCTTGGCTGGGAGGGAAACAGTCAAATGTATAGTTATAACAATATTTCCAAAAAGAATTATTAATAACTGGCATGAATACCATTTTTTTCTTTTTGGTGAAGTACAAGGTCTTCAAAATTATAGAAAATTCTTTTCACCGTGACAAAAAAGTAATGTAAACACGCGGAAAAGTTCTATGTAACTCTGAAGCGTGTGGATTTGAGGTGCGTACAGATTTGGGCCGGCCTACCCTGTAGATAGTATGCGCTTGGCTAAGAATCTCACAACATTGCCATCCAGAAATATAACGGACTAACACACAAAACTTATGTGTAACCTTGAACTTTTATAGTCTGGTTAATATAATTTGGTGAGAATTACTCATAAACTGGGATGGCAAAAAGGAATAACAAAGTTCTGAGTGACGTCAACTTCATACTTATGTATATCAAACGAGCATCTGCTAATTAAGCGCCACTGATGTGGTTTGCAGTCCAGGTTTGTTTGTTTTTTTATAGCCAACTAATATCATCATCACTATCGACATTTCTGGTTGGGATTCCTGACCTCCCATAGTGGGCAGGGAGGTACATACTGTGTCTTCCTGGGTGGGGATCCTGACCTCCCATAATGGTCAGGGAGGTACATACTGTGTCTTCCTGGGTGGGGATCCTGACCTCCCATAGTGGGCAGGGAGGTACATACTGTGTCTTCCTGGGTGGGGATCCTGACCTCCCATAGTGGGCAGGGAGGTACATACTGTGTCTTCTATCCCCTTATATCTGTTTTCCAACATGCTTTCTGTCTTTGTCTCGGAATGAGATTACTTGGTTTTGTCCTGGCCCTGGCCGGAATCCTAACAGTCAAATGCATAGTTATTGTTTTGGGAGATGATATTTTTTTCCTTGTAAATGTATTATTATTTTTATTTTGAATGTATAATGTAAGCATTTGAGTGTGTTCCTCTTTGTTGGATTTTGTGCTTGTGTCTGGGTGAGACTTGTAGGTGATTTCAAACTAAGTACATTGGTGGTGTGCTCTTGGAATCTACATCTGATCCCTATTTGTTATCAGTTCCCTTTGTCTTACTTTTTCTTAGGTGCTTTAATTGTAATTCTAGAACTTTTGACTATCCCATTTTCTTCCTTTTTACTGGCGCTGATATTACCTAAATGTGTTGCAAGCGCCGTAAAACCCTTAAAAACTAAAAAAAAAACTAAAACTATCGACATTTCGTCCTTATCATCGCCTTTGCCATTCTCACCGTTGTTGTCATCGTCACCAATATAATTATTATTCATATCAACCCAGCGATGCAGACTGATTGTCACTACTAACGACACAATCTAGTTATATCTGTCAGCAAGCATTACTTCTAATCTAAAACTAGCTCCCATTGCTATCATCACCATCCTCGCCACCACCACCACCACCACCATCATCATCATCATCATCATCATCATCATCATCGTCGTCGTCGTCAGCAGCAGCAGCAGAAGTATCAGCAGCAATACAAGCAAAGCCACGTCGACCACCACCACAACTACCAGAATAGTCATCATCATCCTTATTATAATCGAGGTAATCATTATCATCACTATCATCATCATCATCATCTTCATCATCATCATCACCATCATCATCATCATCATCATCATCATCATCATCATCATCATCATCATCATCATCATCATCATCATCATCATCATCATCATCATCTTCATCATCATCATCATCATCATCATCATCATCATCATCATATCATCATCATCATCATCATCATCATCCATCACTATCTTCATCATCATCATCATCATCATCATCCTCATCATCATCATTCATCATCATCATATCATCATCATCATCATCATCATCATCATCATCATCATCTTCACCATCATCATCACCACCATCATCATCACCACCATCACCATCATCATCATCACCATCATCATCATCATCATCATCAATACCACACTTTCTATTCAAATTCACCCAATTATAGAGACTGACGCCTCGATAGTTATATCATTCATTGCGAATTACTTCTAATCCAGGCCATATGCTACAAATAGAGTAGTAGAACATCATGCCTTACTCTATTCTATCCTCTAATCTCTGTGTGGTTCCAGCCTCATTGACAACCATTAATCAACTAACTTAACTTAACTTGAGCTTTTATATAGCGCAATATCTACTTAACGTGCTCAAAGCGCTTTACAAGGTGTCCCTGGCCAACAGCAACACATAACATGTAGGACGAGACATGACGCCTGATAGGCGATATTACAATTTTTTGGGACAGACAACGCTGTTAACGGCCAGGTACTCATTTTTTCATTTTTTAACCCATTATCTTCCATATTCAATAGCTGTCAACTTACTTGAATATCGTTTTTCATTACTTTTAGGTCGAAATTTAAGTTTTCAAAGGCTTACGACACCAATAAATCACGCAGCTCCAGTGTAAAAAGGAGAGGATGAACTAGTCATGAAATAGTCATGTCCAACTAAAATCACTTTGGAAAATGAAAGATGAAAGTTATTTGTAAAAATAGAGAACAGAAGTGGACTCTCGAAGCAAACTATCAATGTTGTTAGTTTGAATCGGCTAAAATCCAATCCAGAAACAAGGACAGGTCGCCACTAAGAGGTACACGCTCAAATGTTTACTCATGTTATAATTTTAAAGACCTGTATATAAATGAGAGATGATTTACAAGGGTTAAAAATGTCATCTCCCAAAAGTAATAATATTGTATACATTTGACCGTTTCTCTCTCAGCCAAGGACTTCAGACAGGATCCGGTCAAAATAAAGTAATCTCATTCCAAGTCAACGCAAGACAGGAACCAGGAAAAGGAAATTAGGTATAGGAGATAGAGGACACAGGTAATGCGACAACTCGCCCAATTTGAGAAGTCAAAAGACCCGATTCAGAGGTCTAAATTCAGATCAAACCACTTTCACCAAGAGGGCAGTAACAACGATGTGTTGAGGCCACAATTTTCTGATCGTTCATTTTTATGTTTTATCCTTTAAAAAAAAAGACATAGAAAGAAAGCTCCAAGAGCATTTATATAGAGCAATATCCAAGAAACGTGCTCAAAGCGCTTCACAAGGGATCCTTAGCCAACAGCAACACTGAACATGTGGGACGAGACATGACACACACACATACACACACACACACACACACACACACAAAACTGAGCCGCAACACTATTTTTGCTATCCTGGTGGAAACGATAAGATATTGATGCTGTGCGTTCAGTTAAGAAAAACTCATAACATCTGCCAACCTGGATATAACGTCTATTTAAGACAACTTGGTGAGAACTACTCATAGAAATGGCTGGCTAAAAACAATAACAAAGAGTTTACTCAATTTCGTTTCTTCTATAGATGGAATGCGCTTTGCTAATAAGCTCACAATATTGCCATCCGGAAGTATAATGGACCAACACACAAAACTATGTGTAACATTAAACGTTCATAGTCTGGTTAATACAGTTTAGTGAGAATTACTCATAAACGCGGATGGCAAAAAGCAATAACAAATGCCTGAATGACGTCAACTTCATACTATTTATAGATAGAACGAAAGTGGTCGCTGGTTCGGATATGTAAGTAAGTAAGTATAGATAGTTCGAAGATGACATCACTCAGCTCTTTGTTATTATTTTTTGCCATCCGTGTTTATGAGTAATTCTTACTGAACTGTATTAACCCGACTATAAACGTTCATGGATACACACAGTTTTGTGTGTTGGTCCGTTATACTTCCGGATGGCAATGTTGTGAGCTTCTTAGCCAAGCGCATACTATCTATAGGGTGTTATTGTCGAATCCTAACTCCGTCTGTAAAGGGTCAACACCCTTGGCAATTATTTCTGGTCCAGGCCATTTAAGACAGATGGAGAGGCTGGATTTCATGGGCGATCTCTTGTAATCCAAGGCGGGAATTAACTCTTATTGACAGTCACTCGGCGTTAAAAGAGAAGTCGTAGTAGCAGTCACTCGAGTAATTAATGTGAAGACACGTGACCTAGTAAAGACGTATTCAAAACGGTTAGTGGGTCAGGGGGTGCGACTATGTGGTCTAGTGGTATGACACTCGCTTTCGGATCGGAAGGTCCTGGGTTCGAACCTCGCACTCGGCGCATAGTTGAGTCCTTGGAAAAGGCTCTTTACTCACATTTTCTCACCGACTTAGGTGTAAAATGAGTACCTGGCCGTTATGAGCGTTGTCTTTGTCCGAAAAATTGTAATATCGCCTAACAGGCGTCATGTTCCGTCCTACATGTTAAATGTTGCTGCTGACCAGGGACCCCTTGTAAAGCGCTTTGAGCACGTTTAGTGGATATTGCGCTATATAAAAGCTCAATTGAAAAAAAAAATTATGTGGTCTTCTGGCACCAGACACTTGCCTTCGGATTGGAGGGTCCAGCGTTTGAGTCTCGCTATGAGCGGCGCATAGTTGAGGTCTTTGAAAAGTCTCTTTACTTACATTCTCTCATCGTACTTAGGTGTCTGTATGAGTGCTTGGTCGTTAACAGTGTTGTCTCTGTCGAAAAATAATTGTAATGCAGATGTAATGTCTTGTTGCGTGTTAACTGTGTTGCTGTTGGCTAGGAACCCTTTGTAAATAGCTTTGAGCATTTAGTGGAAATTGAGCTATATAAAAGCTCAAAACTCAAATAAATGACCCTCTTTTTTGCAAATACTTTCAAACCTGAGAACTCGCGAGGTCCGGCAGTTCACTGGTAAAAAGCAGTTTTGTGTCAAGATAAACTGATTTGCAGGACACGGATTTTAGCCAAGTACAAATGTGATCCACCGTCTCAAAGCGGTATTATATCGGGATCCACTCGGTGAAGGAATTGAATTTATAGCCACTAATATCAAACTTGGGTTTACTTTCTCTACGTCATGCTGGAGTATCAATACTATTTTTTGCTTTACAAAAGCTTCTAAGGTCCAATTTCTCATCATTCTATCTCTAAATTCACTTTTTGGGGTCGGACTCATCCCGACATAATACCGTTTTGAGACGGAGGGTCGCAAATACCAATGTAAATGTTGTGCTCAAGCGTGGTAGCAAGCAATCCTTTTCGTGGCCCCATCGCTGTGTCATTGGGTAAATCACAGTACATTCATGGCCCTAGCGCTGTGTCATTGGGTAAATCCCAGTACATTCATGGCCCTAGCGCTGTGTCATTGGGTAAATCACAGTACATTCCTGGCCCTAGCGCTGTGTCATTGGGTAAATCACAGTACATTCATGGCCCTAGCGCTGTGTCATTGGGTAAATCACAGTACATTCATGGCCCTAGCGCTGTGTCATTGGGTAAATCACAGTACATTCATGGCCCCATCGCTGTGTCATTGGGTAAATCACAGTACATTCAATATCAAACCTGCCTAATACTAGGAAAAGTTCTTAGAAATACGAATTTTTGGCTTCAACTACAGAACTGCATAGGTCTCTTTTGGCTCAATAAATCTTGTTGAAAATGAAATTAAATTTCATTTTCAACAAGATTTATTGAGCCAAAAGAGACCTATGCAGCTCTGTGGCTGGACCCAAAAATTCGTATTTCTAAGAACTACGTGACCCTCCGTCTCAAAACGGTATTATGTCGGGATGATTCAGACCCCAGAAAAGTGAATTTAGAGATAGAATGATGAGAAATTGGACCTTAGAAGCTTTTGTAAAGCAAAAAATAGTATTTATACTCCAGCATGACGTAGAGAAATTAAACCCAAGTTTGATAGTGGTGGCTATAAATTCGATTCCCTCACCGAGTGGATCCCACAGGCGTTTATCGCTTTCAGTTTAGTTCGCCAGGTAAATCTAGCCAGTCTAGTGATGATGAGTCATAGCTTTACACTGAGAGAGGGAGACAATTTTTTCGCCGTTTTGATCGATTTTTTCTGAATTTCAAACTAATGTAGTATTGCCGTTATTAAGTGTAGCAAAAATATTTTTATACTACCGAACAGTTTATTAACAGAGTTTTTATTGATTATTTAATCATAATTATGATGGTGTCAAAAAGCAAGAGGGATAACCCATGAAATTGATACATAAATTTAAGTGAATTAAAATTTTTAAGAGAACATTTTAACATGTTCAACACTTAAGATTTTAAAACAAAAGTAATGGAAATGATGTTGAATATCTGTAGAATGTAGACATATAAATTTTATACCAGTAGATTGAGGCGTTTTGAGATATCAGGTCACCTGTACGTAAAAGTCAGGATTTTGAGTAAGGTAAAATTGAAATCCAATCACAGCATTGTATTAATAGAAATTTTTTAATAAACCAGTAACATAGTCAAATGTGATTCACTTATATTTATCCCAGAATCAACGAATTATAAGAATTCCATTAAAAATTGTTATATAAGGACATTCATTTAAAGACCATCAAAAGCACTAAGAAAATCTTAAAGAGTTCTTATAATTTTCATAACCTTATTTTTGAGATATCCATGCTCATTACTTTTTTTATGTACTTGACTTGCACCTCTTTTAATTTGTGTGCCATATGGACTGCATATAGCACATCACTGGTGAAAGATAAGGATCATATTCACCTCATTAAGTATTGTTTCTTGTTCAGAGTTTTCTCACAGAACCAAAGGTATCAATACCTATCGCATTTCTTTAAATTATGTATCAGTGAGATACATTTCTCGCAAATTGAAATATTTAAATATATCAGAATTTCACGTTTATATTTATAGTCAATTGTATATAAAGTCTAGAGTGTTTTAATCCTCTCAGCACGGCTCTGTACTCTTTCACAACAAATCCGACATATTTCATTTGTACTGGTGTGATGACCGTCTTCAGTGTGTCTCTCCATAACCTGAACAGAACTTAAATAAGTAAATTTAAGAAATATCTAAAATTTCCGCTTAAATTCAATGAAATCAAACTAAATAAATGTCTCTTATCATCACTATCTAGTTTTATTATTGGGTTTCTAAAATATAATGAAATATTCTCCTCTTTGTTGGTAACAAAAATAATTATTGAGATTCCTTTCCACACCCTCTATTCTTAAATCCCTGAATCTACATAATAAAGTATATATCATATGAAAGATAATTTTATCTACTTTTCTCTGATCCCTCACACTTGATGGTAAAAAGTGTTGGTTTGATATTTTGAATTTTTAAATATTTCTTAAACTTATAATTTTAATATTTATTTCATAAAAAACTCTGATTATTCAAAAGAGCAAAACACAAGCTTATCATTTAATGATGTAAACAAAAATAATTGCGTCTTGTAGAGGAAAAGCTGGTCTTTGAATCCATATATGTTTGAAAATTATGAAAAAGATGCTGCGTCCACAATGGGCTGAGAAAATTGAGTATTTTGATGAAATTTCTACTACTCTCTGCCTGAGAGAAATTCAAAGCGATGAGATTACCTGCAGACATAATTTATTGCCAATGCACGCCGTCTTGACAGCTGTTATCACTGTGGCTGACGGTGGATTGTTTACATTACTCGACGGTAGCCAGTGAGGGAAGAAGTAACTAAACTGAAAGTTTGGGCCCTATTTAAACGGCTGGGATCCCGACATAATACCGCTTTGAGACGGTGGGTCACATTTTAGCTTCTTAGAACCTATTCAAGACTTTGGAGCATTTTTTTTTTGGATCTTGTTGAGAGCAAATCGTTTATTTCTAAAGCTATTTAACCCTCTCCTTACCACCTATTGGAAAATCGTCACATTTATTACGATCCAACTGTCATTTTTCTCATCCAGATTTCATTTCTATTTGCTATAGCTATAAAAACTTGACATTCTGTAATAGAGCTCATGTTATCGAACAATAGAATGTGTTTGTTGCTTTTCTGTATGAGTAAGAAATGTCTGTTTTTTTGTTGGATTGGTGTGAAGTATGGGGGAAAATTCTGAAACTGGTTGGTAAGGAGAGGGTTAAAGTGACTTTTTCTTCTTTATTTTGTTACCCTTGGAAACTACGCATTTTTGAAATTTCAAGTTGGCAACTCTTGAGCTTGAGCTTTTATATAGCGCAATATCCACTAAATGTGCTCAAAGCGCTTTACAAGGGGTCCCTGGTCAACAGCAACATTTAACATGTAGCACGAGACATGACGCCTGTTAGGCGATATTACATTTTTTCGGACAGAGACAACGCTGTTAACGGCCAGGTA
>NC_088365.1:10498803-10501282 GCF_034508935.2 Berghia stephanieae
TCTTCTATCATTCGTTTTATTTCCTTTTTGACACCATCTCTCCCTTCTCTTCTCCCCCCCCCCTCCCTCTCTCTCTATCTCTCTTTCTCTCTCTCCTCTCTCCCGCTCTCTCCTCTCTCTCTCTCTCTCTCTCTCTCTCTCTCTCTGTCTCTCCCCCCGCCCGCAATTGTGACCCACCGTATCAAAGCGGTATTATGTCGGGATCCACTCGGTAATGGAAATTGAATTCATAGCCACAAATATCCAACTTGGGTTTAATTTCTGTACGTTATCGTGGAGTATAAAAACTATTTATTGCATTGCAAAAACTTCTAAGCTCCAATTTCTCATCATTCTATCTCTAAATTCACTTTTTGGGTCTGAATCATCCCGACATAATACCGTTTTGAGACGGAGGGTCACAATTACATCCTGAAGATGACCGGTATTTAACAACCACATCCAATCATTTAGCCATTGATTTTTTTCCCTGCCCTGAAGTCTTTATCACAACATTAACATATTACATTTTCATTACTCTTTGTTCAAAACGTAGTCGTCTAATTAATTTTCAGTTTGCAAGAGACTCATTCGCCGCTACGTTAGGGGACGCCGAATAATTATTTTCGAATAGTTTTGGCCAAAAAAAAAAAAACCCGTTTCAAACGACATCAAGAGCAAAGAGCCGTTGAAAAGGGGAAAAAAGAGCGATTTCCAAAAACAACTGGTTCAAATCTCATTGGAAGTATAAAACTACTATTCCGGAGGATCGGATACCTTGTGTTATTAAAAAAAATTAAAATTAAAAGTTTAAAAAAAAGAGCTTTATATAGCGCAAAATCCACTAAATGTGCTCAAAGCGCTTTACAAGGGGGTCCCTGGTCATCATCAACATTTAGGACGGGACATGACGCCTGTTAGGCGATATTACAATTTTTCGGACAAAGACAACGCTGTTAACGGCCAGGTACTCATTTTACACCTGAGTACGGTGAGAGAATGTGAGTGAAGAGAAGGACTCAACTATGCGCCGAGCAAGAGGCTCGAACCCAGGACCTTCCGATCCGAAAGCGATTGTCATACCACTAGACCACATAGCCGTTATTGGTCTTCAGGTTTCGTCAGTGTGATGGCATCTTAGTTTCTAGTTTAAATATAAGCTGGTGGTCGATTTAGAATCTTATACGTCCCGTAACCCTAAGAATCTATCTATATATCTATACATCCTCCAACTAAAATTGTTGTGCCACCTTATGGTTCAATAGGGAATGAGATTAGCGGAAGAGTAGCGTCCATTGATTGGACGTCACCGGTGGAAAAGTTATTTGTAAACAAACCAACTACAAGCCAAGCGCACCAAATAAAAAAAAAATATTCATATTTCTGTACAAAAATGCAAATCATCTGTCTGTGTGTGTATGTGTGTGTATGTGTGTGTATGTGTCTGTGTATGTGTCTGTGTGTGTATGTGTGCGTGTATGTGTGTGTAAGTTTACCTTTGGATAGGAAATTGCAAATTACTTTCCGCCAATTCTTAAAGATTCAGCTATCCAAATACTGCTAGGTGAACGGCAGGTGGGGGAGGGGAGGGGGTGGTTAAAAAAAACCCCAAACAATATCGACTTCACCCGAGGGGATCAATCTTGGTCCCTTTGCGCGGTGAAGCGAGCGCTCTACCAAACTAATCAACCGGTGACTAATAAAATCTACAAGAAAAAAAGATATAAAAATGTGGCTAATGATGTCTGATCCCTCTCTTACATTGTAAATATTTGCCGTTACTAATGAATTGTTGTGACAAGTGCTGACATTTATAATGTTATTATTATTATACAATATAACTGTCTTGCCAATTTCGCGTTAACTCGAACGTAGTGAAGGCCGAGAGTGTGGAGCTTGTTTTAACACGGTGTGCTGGAAAAACAAGGAAAGTGAGTGGAGCTGGCACTTGTGTTGATAATAACAAGAAAGGTAGTGAGTAGAAAAGGGCAAGCAGACAATAGAGAAGAAAAACTGCGGCTATGGGGGTTCGAACCCGCGACCCTACAATTACGACAACTCCGCCTGGCCGCGAGAGGGACGCTCTACATCGATGCCATCCACCGCTCCAAAAAAAAAAAAAATAAAGAAAGAAAAAAAAAAACAAGCAAAAAACAAAAATATAAACAGTGGTATCAAGAATCTATCTTGCGTCCCTCTTCCGATTTCTTGAGGTCACGGGTTCAACACACACAAACGCCACGAATTTTATTTGCCAGCCAGCATTTAAGCTTAATGTATCTATTCTCAACACAAACATATAACATAGAGACGATTGAGACATTCGGTAAGCTCCGATATTGGGGGGGGGGGGGGGGTTACTATTAATTCATAAAATCGAGTGGAGCAGTTAACAAACTTGGAAGGGACGGATTAGCGGAGAGAGAGAGATAGATAGATAGATAGAGAGAGAGAGAGAAAAAGAGAGATAGAAAGATAGAGAGAGAGAAAGAGAGAGAGA
>NC_088365.1:10503881-10518881 GCF_034508935.2 Berghia stephanieae
GACAATGGCGTTGTTAAGGTGAATAAGGCTATTAGGAAACCAGAAGCGTTCACTTCATCTGTTTTCGTTTTTTAAATACTCTTCAATAGTCGTAACGTCACTTCCTTCCTAATGACGCATGGTAACTTAGTAACACTGGCTCTAAACTATCGGAACAATGGCGGACGCCCTTATGAAATATTTCTCCGACGAGCATAAAAGCGTATCCAGAGGAGAAAAAAAACCCCATAAATTTGATCATGTTTTGACTTTTACACATTCTGATCACATGACATATTAAAAGTTCTAGCCAGCTTGAAGAATAAAAAGTACCGATTTTCTTTGTTTAGAACCAAGCTGCTTGCCGATGCTGATCGACGTGATATCAGACTATTGAATCCAATTTCATTTGCAGGACACGGATTTTAGCCAAGTAGAACTAGTTCATCCTGACAAAAAACTGCTTTTTACCAATAAACTGCCGGACCTCTAGAGCTCTCAGGTTTGAGAGTATTTGCCAAAACGAGGGTCATTTATTTGAGTTTTGAGTTTTTATATTCCTCAATATCCACTAAACATGCTCAAAGAGCTTTACAATGGCCAACAGTTAACATTTAGGACGGGGCATGACGCGTGTTAGGCGATATTACATTTTTTGGACAGACAACGCTGTTAACGGCCAGGTATTCATTTTACACCTGAGTACGGTGAGATAATGCGAGTAAAGAGCCTTTTTCCAAGGACATAACTATGCGCTGATAGAGGCTCGAACAAACAAACTTCCGATCTGAAAGCGAGTGTCATACCACAAGACCGCATATCCTCACGAAAACAGAAAATGTGGACCTTTTGAGGATCATTTAAACCGATCGATGTTTGAAGGACGAGTTGTCTGGTCACAATTTACAATGCATGTGAATCCAGGGTACAACAACTGCCTGGCTAAAGCAGGAGATCGCGATTGTCAAACAATATTTTCCTTGAAGATAAACAAAGATAATTTAGACAATATGGGGAAAAATTAGAGGTAAACATTTTTTTTACCAAAGATTCAAACATGCATTATTTTGTCGGTTTGCGGTAGAAGACTGGTGATCATGATGTTCTTTTTTAAATTAACGCTATCCTTATCAATTACGGAGTGGCCGATTGGTTAAGACAGTGTACTGTTACTCGGACGGTCCCTGGTTCTTGCCGTTCTTCTCTCGTTTTTTTCCTTGAGCAAGATTATTATCGCCCAATTTTATCACCTTTTCTCACTTTGGACAACGTGGATGATTCCTGTTGACATCAGACATTTTGTTTGATGGATAATCTATATTCCTTCATGGAATGCGTGTGCGAGGAATCTAATAGTGCCGTGGGGAAGACATCATTTGTTTGTTTACCTAGTCCATGAAATCGTCACGTTTGTTAAGATACAATTACCATTTTCCTTATTCACAATTGTTTTGTATATCACATTGTTTGAAGAAAAATCTTTGTTATAGCTATTACAACTCAAAGCTACCGTTTTGCATACAGATTGGCTAAAATCGTTTTTAATTGGTAATCATTTAATATTAAATCAGAATAACTAAAGACAAAATATGTGTCACTGGAATCGAAGCATGAAAATTCAAAACTGTTTTAGTCACGGTCAAATCGTGGACGATTCTGATCTAAATGTCACAGAAACTATCTTTCGACCAATTGTCTCCGACGCTTTAATGTGGCATTTTGAACTTATAGTTCTTGGCATAATCAACCAAGGCTTGTGTTTGTTTGGATCAGTTACCAACATCATTAATATTATCGTTTTTATAAAGCTTGGAGTAAAAGATCCTATGAACGTAAGTCTTCTAGGACTGTCCGTCTCTGATCTCATGGCTTGCATTACAATGATTGGAAGCAACACATTCTTAAACCCGTTCTTCTACTCGTCGGAACTGCCTTTTAATTCTAAAGCAGTGAACTATCTCTATGCATCGTGGCCGCACTTATTAAGTGTCAAAGTATCAATGTTGATCACGACATTTATCACTGTAGAAAGGTGCCTTTGTGTTGTGTTTCCATTAAAGATAAAAGATCTTATCACAACTAAAAGAACAGCAATCATTATCGTGTTTATTTATGTTATGAACATTGCATTTGTGGCGCCTTTTTATTATGCTGCCTACTACGATTGGATCTACTCCCCAAGTAGAAATAGGACCATTTATACTATGGTCTTTAGGAAAAATAGAAGAGAAGTAACAGAACCTTCTCTATTTCTGAAGGGCGTGCGTTTCCCTTTTTCTGCCTTTGCTTTCACTGTAATAGCAACATTCATTTTGGTATCTAGCTTAATGCACGATGGAGGCAAGGGGCGACAGCGGGAAAAGGCGTGCTAACCAAAGGATCGACTCAATCTTATCCACTACCACCAACGTCATCATCTATCTCAACGTCATCTGCATCGTCGTCACACGATCACATGACATCACGTGATGCCAGAGTAAGCAGGATGGTAGTATTGATATCCACTTTATATGTTGTTACTTTCTGTCCCAGTATTATCACGACAATATTTATCCTCCTGAATCCCGAGTTCAGAGTTAGAGGTGCTGAAACCAACTTGTTGGCAGCCATATTTTCTTTTCTTTACATTCTAGAGACAACAAACGCGTTTTTTAACATATTCATCTATTTCAATGCAAGTTCCAACTACAAAACAATGCTCACAACTGTTTTCAAGTGTCTGCAACCAACGATTAAAAACTAACCACTTGAAATAAATCGGCGTCCAACTGCTCCATACATCAGGTTTCATTTTGAAATTAAATATTGAATATAAATATTTATGAAATATAAAATCTGGATCTTAAAAATGTGCTTTTAATTTATATAATTGAATAAAATTCCAACTTCAACAATAAACCATTCAATGTGTTTATATAATCATGTTTACTTTGGAAGCTAAAGGGTATGTATGTATGAGTTGCATTGTACATTAGTACGGCACCTATAAGGTGCTATGCTACATCAGCATACAAGTGTCACGGTCACAGGGAATTCACATTTCGGGACCAAGCACGTCTGTTCCTGGCGAGAGTCACAACTTCGTCAATGGGCATAGAATAGTAGAGTGCCTGTTGGTCTAGTTGTCGAGATCTTCAAGTAGGTAATAAAAGTTCGACGCAGGGGGCGATTTGCGTCCATGAGGAAGATATGCCCCTCAAAGCGGAGCCTGCGTCTCATCACTGTAGATACCAGGTCGAATTCGTGGCGTTTTCAATCCATCTTCGATGCAACATCTGGAGGTGTGAGAATTAGAAAGCCCGATGGAAATGAAGAAACCTCTGCAGCCTTCAATATCGTTCGTGGTGTGCTCCAAGGCGATATATTTTCCCCAATCGATTTCATTACCGCACATCTTCAAAATTCATAATAACACAAACGCCGGAGTTACTGTCGGCTTGCCACCCAACCAGGTTTTCCGACGATGCTAACCTCCTAGTTGAAAACGTCAAGGATGCATCAGAAGCTCTAGGGTAATCATTATGTCGTTTTCGAGCGGATGAGTTGGAGTGAGGTGGGTACCACATTAACATAAGTAATAACTCGCATAATCAAGCAATAAGATAATGCATTTCTAGTTTACATTTGTCAATGGATTGTCCCTATTCAATATTCCGTCTATGCACTGCCATGAGCTGCCATCAGTTCAGATAGGCCTTAGTCACATAATAAGCAATAATGGGTTTCTAGAAATCGGAATTTCTGAACAGAAACAGTTATGGAAATCTTCTTAAATGCTTCAATCAGGGTTTACAACCGGATGCTCGATGAATGCTCACATCACCCAACCGATAGTATGAATGAAGCTGACGTCAACAGTCTTTGTTGTTTTATCAAATCACTAGAGAGGTGATTAGATCTCACTAAATTATCTCCAATAGACGTTAGAATATAAAGCTACTAGAAATAGTTTTGTGTGTTTGATTGAAATTGTCCTGATGTCCCAAACTGGTGATCATTTTACTTACCTACCGAACAATCTATTATATTAGAATATATTTTCAAGCTTTCATTTAATTGAGTCGCAAGAATCTTATGGCAAATATACCATTTGCGATTCTTTTGTTCCATCTATGTCCCAAGCAAAACAGAGATATACATAAGAATTGGTTGTATCCGGTTTGCGAGAAAACTAGTATCTAAATAATCAAAAATTAATGCTATGTATTATTTAGCTTAGTAGAGCCCATCCTCCCAGCAGTGACCGGGTAGCTGGGTCTCTTAGATCAGGTAACAAATACTTTTCAACAGGCAGACAAACGCCATATCCGAAGGGTAGCAAGCAATTGCTGTTTCCGTTTAACGCATTAGCAACCGGGTTAAACCAAGACACCGTAAAAATTAAGGCTCCGAAAGACTACATATTATAACACGTAACAGACATACCTCTATTATGAAGTTTGGATCTATGCCTGCACCCAAAATAATAAAACGATGTTTTATGACTGGTAGTTCTTTGCTGATAGTTGAAACTAACGATGATAGCGAGGACTCCAACCACAATGATGATGATGACAAAATAGCCAACGTTAACATAGATAGGAGTGTTAGACTCAATAATGAACAAGTGAGCGATCGGTGATGATAACACATAAATGTTGTAGGCTACTGCTTTTTGAATCTATTGTTTAACTGGATCGTCATGGGGACAGACAGACACGATCCATCACTTTCAACATTGAGCAGTCTTCTATAGATTCTCTTTCCTCCCACTGAAGTGAGTCTTGTTTTGGGTTTTGTTTTTTTGTTTTTTTTTTTGTTTTTTTTTTGTTTTTGTTTTGTTTTTTTTTTGGGGGGGGGGAGGAAGGGTGGGGGGGGGAGGGGGGGGGTCGATTCGTTTCTGATTCTTGATGGCGGTTTTTCGTTTTTGGTTTTTGATTTTTTAATTCCATTCTATTTTTTTTGTTTCTTTTGTTTTACTCCTGTTTTTTTAGTTATTTTTCTGTCTTCTGTTCTTGTTTTTCCTATACTGCCTTTTTATTGAAGAACACAGTATGTGCTATTTGGTTAACATTGCATATACTGTGTTTTTTAAAACAACGGTTGTATAGATAGAAGGAATATGACGTCATTCTGGTCTTTGTTATTGTTTTTTGCCATCCACGTTTATGAGTAACCCTCACTAAACGGTATTATCCAGACTATAAACTTTCAAGGTTACACACAGATTTGTGTGTTGGTCCGTCGTATTTCCAAATGGCAATATTTTGAGCTTCTTATCCAAGCGCATACAATCTTTATTCTGGTACATAAATCCTATATATCACGGTCTATTCAATTTTCTCTCTTTTTTTTTTAAATATGAAAGATCTTTAAATAAGCATATCCAATATATATATATATATATGTATTTCACGAAGGAATATAGATAATTCATCAAACATGATGTCTGATGTCAACAAGAATCACCCATGTTGTCTAAGTGAGCAGTTTGGGGGTTAATAATCTTGAGCAAGAAAAAAGCGAAAAAGCGGGGCTCGAATTCAGGACCTTCCGGGCCACAGTGCAATGTTTTAACCACTCGGCCACATCGCCCCCCTTATATATATATATAGGTGTCCCAGGCTTGAGAGTTTGTTGGGTTTTGGTTTTTTTTTTTTTTTTTTTTTTTTTTTTTTTTTTTTTTTTTATTTTTGCCAAGATGAGGGTCATTTAAATCGATTGGTTTTTGAAGGATGAGTTTTCTGGCCAAATTTCAAAATCTTTTTTTTTTCCAGAGAATGGCAGATTTGTATCTTAAGTTTCATGGAGAAGCTTCAATTATGTGTTATTTTTAATCTATTTAATTTCAAAATCAATGTTTTACATCAGCCAGATGTGCGCGGTGATACGACGATAGTGCTTGTAGAAGAATACGAAGCCATTGTTTAAGGCTTGTTGATTTTCAAGAGTGAGTTGGATATCGGATAAACTGTTCACTCTTAGAAACCAATTAGCAATAATAACAAAATTGTCATCTCCAGGATAGCATTACAAGATATGGCTAAAGGCTCAAATTGGATTCGATAGACTGATGTCACGTCGCCTAGCAACGGCGGTCATCGTGGTTCTAAACAAAGAAAATCGGTATTTTTTATTCTTCATGCTGGCTAGAACTTTTTATATGTCTTGTGAGTGATCAAAATGTGTAAAAGTCAAAACATGATCAGATTTATAATGTTTTTTTTTCTCTGGATATGCTCGTCCGAGAAATATTTCATAAGGGCGTCCACCATTGTTCCGATAGTTTAGAGCCGGTTACCAGCGTCATGATGAGGGAAGTGACGTTACGACTGTTGAAGCGAATTAGGACTGTGTTCTTTGAATGCCTTTGGTGTGAAAAATACAAAGTGATCCATCGATATGACACCTAAAAAATCATCAAATAATATGTTTTTATGTTTTTTTATGTTTTTAAGGGTTTTACGGCGCTTGCAACACATTAAGGTCATATCAGCGCCAGTAAAAAGGAAGAAAATGGGATAGTAAAAAGTTCTAGAATTACAATAAAGCATCCAAGAAAAGGGAAGACAAAGGGGAATTGGTTCAAATAAGATACAGGTGTAGATTCCAAGAGTACACTATCAAAGTACTTAGTTTGAGATCACCTAAGTCTCATCCAGACAAGCACAGGTCCTCACTAAGAGGAATACACTCAAATGTTTACCAATCATATAATATAATATGTAAACTAAACATAATACAATGCATAACCGAGAGATGATTTACAAGGAAAAATATATCATCTCCCAAAACTATAACTATGCATTCGACTGTTTCCCTCTCAGCCAAGGACTCCGACCAAGCAATCTCATTCCAAGACAAAGACAGAGCAATTGGAAAACAGATGAGGGGATAGAAGACACTGCAAGTACCTCCCTGCCCGCTATGGGAGGTAGGAACCCCACCCAGATCAAATAATAAATGAGTAAGAAAAAAATTACCAGTCATATTGAAATTTTAGATAATAGAAACTCTTGTTCGATCAAAGTTTTAAAACTATCCAGAGAACGTGGACGTCTACATTCTTTGTTTCGAGTAGAATAATATTATCCCACAAGTGAACGGTACAAAACATGTCAGATTTTGGTCTGACATTATTATTAGATACATTTGGATAAGAAAGGTTTAAGTTGATCTCCTCTTGTAAACGTTACTATAGACACAGTGATTGATTGTGATCTTTCAATATTATCAATCTTTTGTATCAGTCAATGGATTTGATTTGATTCAAGTTTCACAGCTTATTCAAGCTTAGGTTTTCGCCAATAAATCAACAATTTGAAGACAACATACATGAAAGTGGGGGAAAATGGTAAATAGAACAAAAAAAAATACACTGATACCATTAATAACCACAAAAAATACAACAATCGTAATACCACCAATATGTATAATAAAATAATAATAATAATAATAATAATAATAATAATAATAATAATAATAATAATAATAATAATAATAATAATAATAATATAATAATAATAATAATAATAATAACAATAATAATAATAATAATAATAATAATAAATAATAATAATAATAATAATAATAATAATATAATAATAATAATAATAATAATAATAATAATAATAATAATAATAATAATAATAAATAATAATAATAATAATAATAATAATAATAATAATAATAATAATAATAATAATAATAATAATAATAATAATAATAATAATAATAATAATAATAATAATAATAATAATAATAATAATAATAATAATAATAATAATAATATAATAATAATAATAATAATAATAATAGATAAGAAGAAGAAGAAGAAGAAGAAGAAGAGAAGAAGAGAAGAAGAAGAAGAAGAGAAGAAGAAGAAGAAAGAAGAAGAAGAAGAAGAAGAAGAAGAAGAAGAAGAAGAAGAAGAAGAAGAAGAAGAAGAAGAAGAAGAAGAAGAAGAAGAAGAAGAAGAAGAAGAAGAAGAAGAAGAAGAAGAAGAAGAAGAAGAAGAAGAAGAAGAAGAAGAAGAAGAAGAAGAGAAGAAGAAGAAGAAGAAGAGAAGAAGAAGAAGAAGAAGAAGAAGAAGAAGAAGAAGAAAAGAAGAAGAAGAAGAAGAAGAAGAAGAAGAAGAAGAAGAAGAAGAAAGAAGAAGAAGAAGAAGAAGAAGAAGAAGAAGAAGAAGAAGAAGAAGAAGAAGAAGAAGAAGAAGAAGAAGAAGAAGAAGAAGAAGAAGAAGAAGAAGAAAGAAGAAGAAGAAGAAGAAGAAGAAGAAGAAGAAGAAGAAGAAGAAGAAGAAGAAGAAGAAGAAGAAGAAGAAGAAGAAGAAGAAGAAGAAGAAGAAGAAGAAGAAGAAGAAGAAGAAAAGAAGAAGAAGAAAGAAGAAGAAGAAGAAGAAGAAGAAGAAGAAGAAGAAGAAGAAGAAGAAGAGAAGAAGAAGAAGAAGAAGAAGAAGAAGAAGAAGAAGAAGAAAGAAGAGAAGAAGAAAGAGAGAAGAAGAAGAAGAAGAAGAAGAAGAAGAAGAAGAAGAAGAGAAGAAGAAGAAGAAGAAGAAGAAGAGAAGAAGAAGAAGAAGAAGAAGAGAAGAAGAAGAAGAAGAAGAAGAAGAAGAGAAGAAGAAGAAGAAGAAGAAGAAGAAGAAGAAGAAGAAGAAGAAGAAGAAAGAAGAAGAAGAAGAAGAAGAAGAAGAAGAAGAAGAAGAAGAAGAAGAAGAAGAAGAAGAAGAAGAAGAAGAAGAAGAAGAAGAAGAAGAAGAAGAAGAAGAAGAAGAAGAAGAAGAAGAAGAAGAAGAAGAAGAAGAAGAAGAAGAAGAAGAAGAAGAAGAAGAAGAAAGAAGAAGAAGAAGAAGAAGAAGAAGAAGAAGAAGAAGAAGAAGAGAAGAAGAAGAAGAAGAAGAAGAAGAAGAAGAAGAAGAAGAAGAAGAAGAAGAAGAAGAAGAAGAAGAAGAAGAAGAAGAAGAAGAAGAAGAAGAAGAAGAAGAAGAAGAGAAGAAGAAGAAGAAGAAGAAGAAGAAGAAGAAGAAGAAGAAGAAGAAGAGAAGAAGAAGAAGAAAAGAGAAGAAAAGAAGAAGAAGAAGAAGAAGAGAGAAGAAGAAGAAGAAGAAGAGAAGAAGAGAAGAGAAGAAAAAAGAAAAGAAGAAGAAGAAGAAGAAGAAGAAGAAGAAGAATGTCACCACAAATTTTTTTGTACTTTAAACTAGGAGATCCATACATTTTAATCTTTCTTCATATGAAAAGCAAAAGACATTATGAAGCCTATTTGGTAGCCCGTCGTTGTACATTTTCAAGACCTGTTGACTGTTATGTATATATATATATATATATATATATATATATATATATATATATATATATATATATATATATATATATATATATATAATTTGAATGGATTCACTCACTTATATGGCCGAAACGTATGTGGCTTCTATCCACTTCTTCAGTCGGCATACTATGTCCGTAAAATGATTATTCCATCTTGGGGTCAATGACATCAGCGTTTAGAAATGCTCAAATATATCGCGAAAGTCATTTTCAGATTGGCTGTAAGACAGAACAAATCATCTGGAGGAATCAGTATGTAAAGTAGAAAGTAAAATACAAGAAAAGATCGTCCCAAAATATAAGCCTTCCTTGGGTGTGGATCGAACCCCAAAGGTCCTGATTACCTGTTAGACGTATTGCCACATAGGTTGATTGGATTCACTAGTCTGATGTCACATCGCCCAGCAACGGCGAGCAGCCTGGTTCTAAAAAAGAAAATGGGTATTTTTTTTTTATTTTTCATGCTGGCTAGAACTTTTCATATGTCATGTGATCAGAATGTATAAAAGTCCAAACATGATCATATTTATGGGGTTTTTCTCCTCCGGATACATTTTTATGCTCGTCGGAGAAATATTTCGTAAGGGCGTCCGCCATTTTTCCGATAGGTTAGAGCCAGTTACTAAGTTACCATGCGTCATTACGAGGGTAGTGACGTCATGACTGTGGAAGCCTATTGACAAGTGTGACGATTTAATGTTGATATTTCAAAAATTAAGTACGCGTGTACAGCTTAATCTCCTCTACTGGCTTTATCAAGTGTGCTGAGGGACGTTAAGAACAGAAAAAAGCATAGTTAGTGTTCGACTGTTGTGTGTGTTTAGCTCGGTACGAGTGTGTTTATGGTTTGATAAGCATATTGTAAAGGAGGCTTCGAGGTTTAGCGCTATAAAAGAACACTTTATTATTATTATTATTTCATTATTATTATTATTATTATTATTATTATTATTATTATTATTAGTAGTAGTAGCAGTAGTAGTAGTAGTAGTAGTAGTAGTAGTAGTAGTAGTAGTAGTAGTAGTAGTAGTAGTATTATAATTATCATTATTATTATTATTATTATTATTATTATTATTATATTATTATTATTATTATTATTATTATTATTATTATTATTATTATTATTTACTAAAATGGAATAGAATTTTAATTCAATTTACAAAGGCAGATGACGTGTATGTTTCGAGTTTTCCCTTTGTGAACAAAACATGATAAATGGGACACTAAAGAAGATGCGCCTTCTATGCCATCTATTATTATTTATGGAAGAGAACATATTATTCAAGAGCCACGAATGCTGACTTTTAACCCTCTCCATACCAACTATAGGAAAATGGTCACATTCGTTTCGATACAACCAACATTTTTCTTATTCAAATTTCTTTTGTACATCATAAAATTTAAAGAAAATGAACAGTGTGTTGTAGAGCATGTTTTGCTAAAGAAATTGTGGATCTTACTGCTATTGTGTTTGAGTGATAAAAATATATTTATGTGTTAGTTGGGTGTGAAGTTTTGGGGAAAATCCTGAAAATGGCTGGTAAGGAGAGGAGTTAAATACAGAGAGTGTAATCTGACTTAGAGTGCGTCAGAATAAAAACGGCACTGATAAACAAACGGAAAAATGAGAAAGCAAAGGGAATTACAAATCCATTTAAAAATTGCTTGTCCAGAAAAATAACAGAAAATAACTTCGTCATTGATCTCTAAAAAAAAAGAGCTTTTATATAGCGCAATATCCACTAGGTGTGCTCAAAGCTCTTTACAAGGCGTCCCTGGTCAACAGCAACATTTAACATGTAGTACGGGACATAACGCCTATTAGGCGATATTACAATTTTTCGGACAAAGACAACGCTGTTAACGGCCAGGTACTCATTTTACACCTGAGTACGGTGAGAGAATGTGAGTAAAGAGCCTTTTCCAAGGATTCAACTATGCGCCGAGCGCGAGGCTCGAACCCAGGAGCTTCAGAACCGAAAGCGAGTGTCATACCACTAGACCAAATAGCCGCACAATAGGTATCTAGATAGAAGCTGCGCATGCCATATATAATTTATATTTTTAAAATCTTTGGAATATCTTTGTGATATATCTTGAGATGCATCTCGTATTCCATTGGGAATAAAATCGATCTAATTTCCCCCAACAGTCGGAAATCATATAAAACGGGAGCGATCACACACTGAGCTTCTGACACACAAATAGGAGATCTTATGCATGTCAGTTCCTCTTTTGCAATTATTTCTATACGCTTTGAGGCTTCCTTTCCCATCTTTTTTAGCTATTGCTATAGCCGTGGTAAGTTAATGCATGTATGAACAAAATAGATGGAATCTTCTTTCTTTTTTTTTTCTTTCTCTCTCTCTCACTTTCTCTCTCTCTTTCTCTCTCTCTCTCTCTCTCTCTCTCTCTCTCTCTCTCCCTCTCTCTACTCCTCTCACTCTCTCTCTATCTTTCTTTCTCTCTCTCTCTCCTCTCTCTCTCTCTCTCTCTCTGTGCCCCTCTCTCTCTCTCTCTCTGCCCCTCTCACTCTCTCTCTATCTTTCTCTCTCTCTCTTTCTCTCTCTCTCTGTCGCTCTCTCTCTCTCTCTCTCTGTGCTCCTCTCTCTCTGCCTCTCTGCCCCTCTCACTCTCTCTCTCTCTCTATCTCTCTCTCTTTCTCTCTCTCTCCCTATCTCTCTCTCTCTCCCTCTATATATATATATATATATATATATATATATATATATATATATATATAAGGTATATCTATAGATAAATCCGATCACAATTCAATCTAATCTTGAAAGATCGGGTTTCTGTACGTCATTAGAATAGACAAACGTATTGGTGCTTTATTGAAATTTATTTTGCTGCTTTATCGCAATTTGTTTTGCTGACATCAAATCTTGGACGAATGAATAGATTGATAGATTGCATGGGAGATTGAGCAATCGAGGGATTGATGGATTGGTTTGACGCATTCATGTATTGACGGATTGATAGATTGATGGATTGATTAAGTGAAAATGACTCTTTAATTGACCATTTGTCTAGTTTAACACAAGCTGCAAGATCTTGATGTTTTAACAGGAGACAAATTAATAAAATACATTACATTATGGTATCTTGACTATTGGAATTAGAAAAATCTTGTCTTGAGTGAAGAAAACCAAAAGTACATAAAGAAAATGATTTAAAAAATAATTGATAGATAGTGATTTAAGTAAATAAATAAATGCTATATATATATATATATATATATATATATATATATATATATATATATATATATATATATATATTTATTATATATATATATATATATATATATATATATATATATATATATATATATATATTATCAGATCTTTTTTAAAAAAAAGGCAATCGCCAACAAATTTGTTTCAGCCGGTAGCAGCGTCTTATGGTTCCCACACTATCATGTTATGACGATCGACCCAATCAGCAAAGTCCGGTCTGCATTCGTGCACCGTCGCGAACCCGCCGAGTAGCATCGTCACAACACACCTTTCGACTATATGCTCTGCCGTCTCGGGTTCTTGCCCACAGCGTGGACATATTGGACAGGTAGGTAAGACCCCACCGATGTAACGCACTTGCCATTAGGCAGCTCCTCGACCGAAGCCGATTCGCAGCTACCCAGTGTCTCCTCTTACTGGTATCAAAGCCTGGCAACTTCTCACCAAGCTTAGAGGAGTGTAGGTCCCCGCCCCCACGAGGGATTGAATTCGTCCAAACCGACTTCCATCTCGTATGTGCAGCTCTGTCCTTCAGCCGGTGAAATGGCTTCTGTAAGTACTATTAAAGAGAAGGCTGTAAGTACTATTATTAGACTCTGCATCCTAGCGATAAAATCCCGATTGAGTTGTATAATCTTCATGATTAAAACAAATTAATACAAAATATATATATAGCAAGACATGTATGAAGGGACGAATTAGCCTGAACAAAAGCGTTATGTAATTTTTACAAATTATTATAAATAAAAAAAATAAATAATAAATAAAAAATAAAATTCCGTTTATTCATCCCCAAGGGGAAATCTGTGTTCAGGATCTATTCCAAGGGAAGACTGGAATAGCCCAGGCGTCAGCCGCAGTGCAGCGCCGCAAAGTGAGCTAGGGCGAGGCGACTTACTCAAGGCCACACAACGAGGCGTGTAGTCGAACTCGGTACCTTTTGGGTACGAAGCAAAGACCGTACCGCTGAGCCACGCCGCTGCCCCCTGCTTCTGTATTGTGGAAATTAACATAGATCGAGACGACACTATTGAACCAGATTGTGGCAAATCTGGAGGCCAAAGATTAAGGACTCATGATTACGAAAGGTCAAAATTTATTTTTTTAAATACATTTGAATCAACGGACATTGGAATTACCCTTAATTTAAGAAAGGTTTTCAAGTTACTCTTATATTAATCTGTGAAAAATAGATTTATAATATTTAGATTTGCAAGTAATCAAGTGCTCAATGATGAAAATTCAACATTGGCTGTACGGAACAATGTTGATTCCCAACTGGATTTTTAAAAAAGAATAGATATAGATATAATAGTCAAAAATAGAATGAATATTTTGATGCCTCAGACCATCAAATAAATAAATATGGCCATTCTTAAATATGTGTCATTAACTCACTCAACCCTAACACCGACTATATCCGTAGTTTACCCGGGTTACTTTTACCCCATGCCTATTTATTACATTTTTCTGGGACATATTATAGGTGAAGTATCAAAGCTAATGTTTTTAGTTTTTACATGTTAATGGTAGTTGAATAAAACTATCTATGTTCGCGCTCATTTTTAATACATTTTTTTCCAATTTTGAAAAGTAGCAAAAGTCTCTAGGATTGAGTGAGTTAAAAATACCAAATTTGTAACCCTGTAATATGGATGAGCTTAGGATGCCAAAATATCTGGAACTTTCTGTGAGGGATGAAGAGCGGGGGGGGGGGGGTGAGGCGGGGCGTCTAGCCCAAGGTTTATGACGTCACAATTGGACAATCCTATGAATAAATTAGAGTATGGATTTATGGTCCAGTTCCGATCATCCGATCTGCTTTTGTATTCCAGGCAGTTTAGGAAACCAATTTGTAAGGGGATGTTTTATTGCAGCTATTGAACTAACAGTATGACCTTCCCCCCTCTTAGTCTTTGCATTGATAGAGGAATTAATCGAACGATGGCGTGACGATTTACAATAAGGTAATCATTTGCCTTTGTATCGGAGAGGTCATCGGTTCAAATCCAATTTGTAGCTCGGGATTTGAGTTCATATTATTTAATAGGATGTTTGTAATGTAGTGGTAGTGGTTGTAGTAGTAGTAGTAGTAGTAGTAGTAGTAGTAGTAGTAGTAGTAGTAGTAGTAGTAGTAGTTAGTAGTAAGTAGTAGTAGTAGTAGTAGTAGTAGTAGTAGTAGTATAGTAGTAGTAGTAGTAGTAGTAGTAGTAGTAGTAGTAGTAGTAGTAGTAGTAGTAGTAGTAGTAGTAGTAGTAGTAGTAGTAGTAGTAGTAGTAGTAGTAGTAGTAGTAGTAGTAGTAGTAGTATAGTAGTAGTAGTAGTAGTAAGTAGTAATAGTAGTAGTAGTAGTAGTAGTAGTAGTAGTAGTTAGTAGTAGTAGTAGTAGTAGTAGTAGTAGTAGTAGTAGTAGTAGTAGTAGTAGTTGTAGTAGTAGTTGTAGTAGTAGTTGTGTAGTAGTGTAGTAG
>NC_088365.1:10523881-10526381 GCF_034508935.2 Berghia stephanieae
ACTCGTTTTTAACGAATAAATTCCAAAATGTGGTCTTGTGGTTTGACGCCCGATTTCAGATCCGAAGGTCCTGGGTTCGAGCCTTGCTCGGCGCATAGTTGAGTCCTTGGAAAAGGCTCTTTACGCACATTCTTTCAACGTACTCAGGTTAAAATGTTAACAGCGTTGTCCATGTCCGAAAAAAAATAATATCGCTTATCTTCCTACATGTTAAGTGTTACTGTTGGCCAGGGACCCATTGTAAAGCGCTTTGAGCACATTTAGTGTATATTGCGCTATATAAAAAAGCTCAATTTTTTTAAAACATCGGATTGACGAAGAGGGTCACAAAACCATGAGCGTTGAGTTTCATCTTTATGGATGTACTGTGGTCCTCACAACAAAACGCGTATTTAAACATTTGGCCAGAAAGATCGTACTTCAAATATCGAAATATCGACCGACTCAAAATGACCCTCACCTTGTTAATAGTTCTCAATTCTTAAGATTTCGCGAAGTCCCAGGTTTGAGAGTTGTTTTTAGTAAGTTGATGGTCATTTTAATCGATTGATATTTCAAGGCCGAATTTTTAAATACGTGTTTTGTGATTTGTTTTAATAAGTGAGCAGTATAGGCCAAAACCTGTAAATATAAAGTTGTATAAAATCAATATTATCGTCATTAACTTCAATATTAGTGTGCATGTTGGTTATAAAACAAATATTATGCAATGTGTTTGAAGTAAGTTGATGTAGGGTTTCCTGTGTCTCAATCGATAGATCACTCATCTCACAGTCGGTTAGTATTTAATTTAGTTTAGGTTAGGTAGCGGAAAGTATTTTGTGATAGACTAGCGTCCTATCAAAAGAGTAGCAAGCAATTCGTATTGTTCGTTTCAACCTATAGAAACCGAGGCCTAAATGACTTTTTAGCACCAATAACTGGATAGAACTGCTGTCAATTGGATTCAGTAGTCTGATGTCACGCCGCTCGGCAACGGCGGCCATCTTGGTTCTAAACAAAGAAAACCATTACTTTATATTCTTCATGCTGGCTAGAACTTTTCATATGCCTTGTGATCAAAATGTGTAAAAGTCAAAACATGATCAAATTTATGGGTTTTTTTCCCCTCTGGATACGCTTTTATGCTCGCCGGAGAAATATTTCACACGGGCGCCCGCCATTGTTCCGATAGTTTAGAGCCAGTGTTACTAAGTCACCATGCGTCATTAGGAAGGAAGTGACGTTACGACTGTTGAAGAGTATTGTGAATTAATGATAAAATTTGACCTTGAGCAGGATTCATATTTCGGATAATGTTTCTGATTGGCTGGTTTTATAAATTAAATAAAGTCAGCGATCGTATTTTAAGTAAATGAGTAATTTGATTTAATTATGACAATGGTAAATGACCAAAGCCAAGACGTGGAGGGGGAGGTGGGGGGGGGGGGGTATCGTGGGTGGTGAGGGGGCGGAGATGGACGATGACAAGGACGAAGAGAAGCTAGGAAATCCATTGGGAAGAAGATAAGTACCTATCTACACGATGAATGAGATTTTTGTTTTCCTCACCTTTTAAAGGCTAATGATCAAGAAGTCTGTAGTGAACAATTATTTTTATTCACCAACTTTACCTTTTGTTGGTATTTACAATGATTTGTACTTATTTCTAGTATCCTTGTATCAATCTGATTTTTTTAAAATATTTATTTAACTATTCTATATATTTATATATCCCAAAAAAAAAAAAAAAAAAAAAAAAACAATATGGCATTTAAATGTTTTTTTTTACCTTGTAACGATTTATGATATGATATGATTATGATTAATTACTTAAGAATATGAATGAGGGGGTGGGGTGAGAGAGAGAGAGAGAGAGAGAGAGAGAGAGAGAGAGAGAGAATGAGAAGTAGCTGAAGATTGTGATGAAAGAGAAGAAGAAAAGGGAAAAGAACATATGTAGCAGAAGATGGAAGGAGCATGAGGAAGAAGAGTAAGAGAATGAGGAAGAGTGAGGGGAGATATGATGATGATGATCATCAACATCATCATTAATATTAAATATTATCATTATTATTATTATTATTATTATTATTATTATTATTATATCATCATCATCATCATCATCATCATCATCATCATCATCATCATCATCATCATCATCATCATTATCGTTGTTGTTTTTGTTATCTAATATTCTTATTCAGGATACATTATTAGCAATTGAATAGAGTAGCTAAATATTTACCATTAAAGCCTAATGTGCATTATCATTTTCAGTGAATATACAATTTATGAGACATTTAACCACCTACCGTTCGATGATCCAATAAATAGTAATACAGTGTCAACCGTTAATCCAGTGTGTAATCCCAAGGCAAGCCAGTCAAATTGTGAAGATTGTGCGATGGTTTTGTTGACGGTTTTATAATCCAATGGTCTTTTTCAAACAAGAAAACACACACATTTAACCTTACTCGATTATAGAGTCACAGAACCACAAAATTTGGAGATAAAGATA
>NC_088365.1:10531990-10534490 GCF_034508935.2 Berghia stephanieae
AATAATAATAATAATAAAAGTAATAACACTGCTGTCGCTACTATAACAATAACAACCAGAATTACTACTACTACTACTACTACTACTACTACTACTACTACTACACTACTACTACTACTACTACTACTACCACCACCACTACTACTACTACTACTACTACTAAGACTATGTTCTCTATTTATATTGCTCGTACAAATGTCAACATTTTCATCAACCCATGCTCGTAATCTTGATGTTTTATTGGATAACAATCTCTCCATGAATGACCATGACCAATGCAATCAAATCTTGCAACTTTCATATGAAAAATATAGGGAAAGTAAGACACCTTATAGGGAATGAGATTAGCGGAAGAGTAGCGTCCCTTGATTGGACCTCACCATACAGAGAGAACGTCAATTTGGTTTTGAAGTGTCTCAAGCCGCTTTCACCGGAAGCGAGGACGAGAGACATATGCGCACAACCAACATGACGTTCTCTCTTTAATAACTTTTCCGCCGGTGACGTCACAAGGGACGCTACTCTTCCGCTAATCTCATTCCCAATTGATAAAGATATTACTAATGTTGCTAATGTCTTCTTTTGTTTTTAGTAGAATTGACAATTACAACGCCCTTCTTCTCGGCTACCCTGAATGCACTATAAACAGATTACAAAAAAAAAGTTAAAAATAAAGCAGTCAGAATAGCACCACTCACTAAATCAAACAAACATATAACACCAATACTCTTCAACAGTCATTGCTGGGTGACGTGACATCAGACTATTGAATCCAATTCCAAAACCCCTCCACTGGCTGCCAGTAAAGTTTCGAATTGATTTTAAGATTCTTTGTTGTGGCGATAAATCCACGAACGAAATGTCCCTTCTTACATCCTAGACTAACGTCTACCAGTGCGAGCTTTGAGATCTGCTCACTCTTTCTTTATTAACGTAAGAGCATTTGCAAACTATTCTAACATTAATCTTTCTGTATCAGTGTCCCTCGGTTATGGAATAGCATAAGACTATATCCGGCCCTTCATTTGAAAATTTCAAAAATGAATCTGAATACATAATTTTTTCCGTGCCTTTACTTCGTTGTATATCTTTAATTTGTGCATTGATTAACTATTGATTTTTTCATTCTACTACTACTCAAACTACTACTACTATATACTACTACTATACTACTTACTACTAACTACTACTACTACTACTACTACTACTACTACTACTACTATACTACTACTACTACTATACTACACTACTACTACAATACTACTACTACTACTATACTACTATACTACTACTACTACTAACTACTAACTACTACTACTACTACTACTACTACTACTACTACTACTATACTACTACTACTACTACTACTACTACTATACTACTACTACTACTACTACTACTACTACTACTACTACTACTACTACTACTACTACTAATACTACTACTACTACTACTATACTACTACTACTACATACTACTATACTACTACTACTACTACTACTACTACTATCTACTACTACTACTACTACTACTAATACAACTACTACTACTACTACTACTACTAACTACTACTACTACTTCTACTACTACTACTAACTACTACTACTACTACTACTACTACTATCTACTATTACTACTATCTACTACTACTACTACTACTACTACTACTACTACTACTACTTCTATACTACTACTACTACTACTATACTACTACTACTACTTACTACTACTACTACTACTACTACTACTACTACTACTACCACTACTACTACTACTACTACTACTACTACTACTACTACTACTACTACTACTACTACTAACTACTACTACTACTACTACTAACTACTACTACTACTACTACTACTACTACATACAGCCACCAGCACTACATTACAAACATCCTATTAAATAATATGAACTCAAATCCCGAGCTACAAATTGGATTTGAACCGATGACCTCTCCGATACAAAGGCAAATGATTACCTTATTGTAAATCGTCACGCCATCGTTCGATTAATTCCTCTATCAATGCAAAGACTAAGAGGGGGGAAGGTCATACTGTTAGTTCAATAGCTGCAATAAAACATCCCCTTACAAATTGGTTTCCTAAACTGCCTGGAATACAAAAGCAGATCGGATGATCGGAACTGGACCATAAATCCATACTCTAATTTATTCATAGGATTGTCCAATTGTGACGTCATAAACCTTGGGCTAGACGCCCCGCCTCACCCCCCCCCCCCCGCTCTTCATCCCTCACAGAAAGTTCCAGATATTTTGGCATCCTAAGCTCATCCATATTACAGGGTTACAAATATGGTATTTTTAACCCACTCAATCCTTTTGCTACTTTTTGGACTTTTGCTACTTTTCAAAATTGGAAAAAAAATGTATTAAAAATGAGCGCGAACATAGATAGTTTTAATCCACTACCACTAACATGTAAAAACTAAAAACATTAGCTTTGATACTTCACCTATAAATTGTATCAGAAAAATT
>NC_088365.1:10539490-10556990 GCF_034508935.2 Berghia stephanieae
TTATTATTATTATTATTATTATTATTATTATTATTATTATTATTATTATTATTATTATTATTATTATTATTATTATTATTATATTATTATTATTATTATATATTATTATTATTATTATTATTATTATTATTATTATTATTATTATTATTATTATTATTATTATTATTATTATTATTATTATTATTATTATTATTATTATTATTATTATTATTATTATATTATTATTATATTATTATTATTATTATTATTATTATTATTATTATTATTATTATTATTATTATTATTATTATTATTATTATTATTATTTTATTATTGGTAGTATTACGATTATTGTATTTTTGTGTTGTTATTAATGGTATCAGTGTATTTTTTTGGTTCCATTTACCATTTTTTCCACTTTCATGTATGTTGGCATCAAATTGTTGATTTATTGGCGAAAACCTAAGATTGAATAAACTTTGAAACTTGAATCAAATCAAATCTATTGACTGATACAAAAGATTGATAATATTGAAAGATCACAATTAATCACTGTGTCTATTGTAACGTTTACAAGAGGAGATCAACTTAAACCTTACTTATCCAAATTTATCTAATAATAATGTTAGACCAAAATCTGTCATGTTTTGTACCGTTCACTTGTGGGATAATATTATTATACTCGAAAGAAAGAATGTAGACGTCCATATTCTCTGGATAGTTTTAAACCTTTGATCGAACAAGAGTTGTATTATCTAAAATTTCAATATGACTAGTAATTTTTTCTTACTCATTTGTTTGATGATTTTCTAGGTGTCATATCGATGGATCACTTTGTATTTTTCACACCAACGTCATTCAAAGGACACAGTCCTAATACGCTTCAACAGTCGTAACGTCACTTCCCTCATCATGACGCTGGTAACCGGCTCTAAACTATCGGAACAATGGTGGACGCCCTTATGAAATATTTCTCGGACGAGCATATCCAGAGAAAAAAACAAACATTATAAATCTGATCATGTTTTGACTTTTACACATTCTGATCACACACAAGACATATGAAAAGTTCTAATGAGCATGAAGAATAAAAAAATACCGATTTTCTTTGTTTAGAACCACGATGACCGCCGTTGCTAGGCGACGTGACATCAGTCTATCGAATCCAATTTGAGCCTTTAGCCATATCTTGTAATGCTATCCTGGAGATGACAATTTTGTTATTATTGCTAATTGGTTTCTAAGAGTGAACAGTTTATCCGATATCCAACTCACTCTTGAAAATCAACAAGCCTCAAACAATAGGTTCGATTCCTCTACAAGCACTATCGTCGTATCACCGCGCACATCTGGCTGATGTAAAACATTGATTTTGAAATTAAATAGATTAAAAATAACACATAATTGAAGCTTCTCCATGAAACTTAAGATACAAATTAGCCATTCTCTGGAAAAAAAAAGATTTTGAAATTTGGCCAGAAAACTCATCCTTCAAAAACCAATCGATTTAAATGACCCTCATCTTGGCAAAAATAAAAAAACCAAAACAAAACCCAACAAACTCTCAAGCCTGGGACACCTTATATATATATATATATATATATTATATATATATATATATATATATATATAAGGGGGGCGATGTGGCCGAGTGGTTAAAACATTGCACTGTGGCCCGGAAGGTCCCGAATTCGAGCCCCGCTTTTTCGCTTTTTCCTTGCTCAAGATTATTAACCCCCAAATTGCTCACTTAGACAACATGGGTGATTCTTGTTGACATCAGACATCATGTTTGATGAATTATCTATATTCCTTCGTGAAATACATATATATATATATATATATTATATATATTATTATATATATATATATATATATATATATATATTGGATATGCTTGTTTAAAGATCTTTCATATTAAAAAAAAATGAGAAAATTGAATAGACCGTGATATATAGGATTTATGTACCAGAATAAAGATTGTATGCGCTTGGATAAGAAGCTCAAAATATTGCCATTTGGAAATACGACGGACCAACACACAAATCTGTGTGTAACCTTGAAAGTTTATAGTCTGGATAATACCGTTTAGTGAGGGTTACTCATAAACGTGGATGGCAAAAAACAATAACAAAGACCAGAATGACGTCATATTCCTTCTATATATACAACCGTTGTTTTAAAAAACACAGTATATGCAATGTTAACCAAATAGCACATACTGTGTTCTTCAATAAAAAGGCAGTATAGGAAAAACAAGAACAGAAGATAGAAAAATAACTAAAAAACAGGAATAAAACAAAACAAACAAAAAAATAGAATGGAATTAAAAAATCAAAAACCAAAAACGAAAAACCGCCATCAAGAATCAGAAACGAATCGACCCCCCCCCCCCCCCCCCCCCCCAAAACAAAAAACACAAAAAACAAAAACAAAACCCAAAACAAGACCCACTTCAGTGGGAGGAAAGAGAATCTATAGAAAACTGCTCAATGTTGAAAGTGATGGATCGTGTCTGGCTGTCCCCATGACGATCCAGTTAAACAATAGATTCAAAAAGCAGTAGCCTACAACATTTATGTGTTATCACCACCGATCGCTAACGTATTCATTATTAACCCGAAAACTCCTATCTATGTTAACGTTGGCTATTTTGTCATCATCATTGTGGTTGGAGTCCTCGTCGCGATCGTCAGTTACTGGAACTACCAGTCATAAAACATCGTTTTATTATTTTGGGTACAGACAAAAATCAAAAAATCAAAATCAAAATAGAGGTATGTCTATCACGTATTATATGTAGTCTTAGTTTTTAACCCGGTTTCTAATGCGTTAAACAATTGCTTTCTACCCTTCGGATCTGGCGTTTGACTGCCTGTTGCAAAGTATTTTTACCTGATCTAAGAGACCCAGCTACCCGGCCACTGCTGGGTGGAAAGGCTCTACTATGCAAAATGATATATAGCGTTAATTGTTGCTTATTTAGATACTAGTTTTCTCGCAAACCGGATACAACCAATTCTTATGTATATCTCTGTTTTGCTTGGGACATAGATGGAACAAAAGAATCGAAAATGGTATATTTGGCATTGATATGTTTCTTGCGACTCAATTAAATGAAAGCTTGAAAATATCTAATATCATAGATTGTTCAGTAGGTAAGTAAAATGATCACCAGTTTGGGACATCAGGACACTTTCAGTCAACACACACAACTTCTTCTAGTAGCCTTTATATTCTAAAATCTATTGGAGAGAATTTAGTGAGAGCTAATCACCTCTCTAGTGATTTGATAAAACAACAAAGAATGTTGACGTCAGTTTCATTCATACTATTGGTTGGGTGATGTGGGCATTCATCGAGAATCAGGTTGTAAATCCCTGATTGAAGCATTTAAGAAGATTTCCATAACTGTTTCTGTTCAGAAATTCCGATTTCTAGAAAGCCATTATTGCTTATATGACTAAGGGATATCTGAACTGATGGCAGCTCATGGCAGTTAGTAGACGGAATATTGGATAGGGGCAATCCTTTGACAAATGTAAACTAAAATTGCATTATCTTATTGCTTGATTGTGTGAGTTATTACTTATGTCAATGTGGTACCCACCTCACTCCAACTCATCCGCTCGAAAACGACATAATGATTACCATAGAGCTTCTGATGCGTCTTTGACGTTTTCATCTAGGAGGTTAGCGTCGTCGGCATACCTGGTTGGGTGGCAAGCCGACAGTAACTCCGGCGTTTGGATTATTATGAATTTGGAAGAAGTGCATGAGGCCGGTAATGAAAGCGATTGGGGAAAATATATCGCCTTGTAGCACACCACGAACGATATTGAAGGCTGCAGAGGTTTCTTCATTTCCATTTTTCTAATTCTCACGCATCCAGATGCTGCATCGAAGATGGGTTGAAAACGCCCCGAATTCGACCTGGAATCTACAGTGATGAGACGCAGGCTCCGCTTTGAGGGGCATATCTTCCTCATGGACGCACACCGCTTCCTGCGTCGACATTTTATTACCTACTTGAAGAGCTCGACAACTAGACCAACAGGCACTCTACTTCATGGGCTGGATTCTATTCTATGCCCATTGACGAAGTTGTGACTCTAGCCAGGAACAGACGTGCTTGGTCCCAATATGTGGATTCCCTCTGACCGTGACACTTTTATCCTGATGTAGCATAGCACCTTATAGGTACCGTACAAATATACAATGCAACTCATACATACATACCCTAGAGCTTCCAAAGTAAACATGATTATACAAACACATTGAATAGTTTACTGTTGAAGTTGGAATTTTATTCAATTATATAAATTAAAAGCATATTTTTAAAATCCAGATTTTATATTTCATAAATATCTATATTCAATATTTAATGTTAAAATGAAACCTCATGTATTGAGCAGTTGGACGCCGATTTTTTCAAGTGGTTAGTTTTTAATCGTTGGTTGCAGACACTTGAAAACAGTTGTGAGCATTGTTTTGTAGTTGGAACTTGCATTGAAATAGATGAATATGTTAAAAGACGCGTTTGTTGTCTCCAGAATGTGAAGAAAAGAAAATATGGCTCCCAACAAGTTGGTTTCAGCACCTCTAACTCTGAACTCGGGATTCAGGAGGATAAATATTGTCGTGATAATACTGGGACAGAAAGTAACAACATATAAAGTAGATATCAATACGACCATCTTGCTTACTCTGGCATCACGCGATGTCATGTGATCGTGTGACGACGATGCAGATGACGTTGAGATAGATGATGACGTTGGTGGTAGTGGATAAGATTGAGTCGATCCTTTGGTTAGCACGCCTTTTCCCGCTGTCGCCCCTTGCCTCCATCGTGCATTCTTCTTTAAGCTAGATACCAAAATGAATGTTGCTATTACAGTGAAAGCAAAGGCAGAAAAAGGGAAACGCACGCCCTTCAGAAATAGAGAAGGTTCTGTTACTTCTCTTCTATTTTTCCTAAAGACCATAGTATAAATGGTCCTATTTCTACTTGGGGAGTAGATCCAATCGTAGTAGGCAGCATAATAAAAAGGCGCCACAAATGCAATGTTCATAACATAAATAAACACGATAATGATTGCTGTTCTTTTAGTTGTGATAAGGTCTTTTATCTTTAATGGAAACACAACACAAAGGCACCTTTCTACAGTGATAAATGTCGTGATCAACATTGATACTTTGACACTTAATAAGTGCGGCCACGAAGCATAGAGATAGTTCACTGCTTTAGAATTAAAAGGCAGTTCCAACGAGTAGAAGAACGGGTTTAAGAATGTATTGCTTCCAATCATTGTAATGCAAGCCATGAGATCAGAGACGGACAGTCCTAGAAGACTTACGTTCATAGGATCTTTTACTCCAAGCTTTATAAAAACGATAATATTAATGATGTTGGTAACTGATCCAAACAAACACAAGCCTTGATTGATTATGCCAAGAACTATAAGTTCAAAATACCACATTAAAGCGTCGGAGACAATTGGTCGAAAGATGGTTTCTGTGACATTTAGATCAGAATCGTCCACGATTTGACCGTGACTAAAACAGTTTTGAATTTTCATGCTTCGATTCCAGTGACACAACCAATTAAAAACGATTTTAGCCAATCTGTATGCAAAACGGTAGCTTTGAGTTGTAATAGCTATAACAAAGATTTTTCTTCAAACAATGTGATATACAAAACAATTGTGAATAAGACAAATGTTAATTGTATCTTAACAAACGTGACGACTTCCTGTACGTGGTAAAAAAAAGTATGTCTTTCCCATGGCACTATTAGATTCATTGCACATTCATTTCACGATGGAATATAGATTATCCATCAAACAAAATGTCTGATGTCAACAGGAATCATCCACGTTGTCCAAAGTGAGAAAAAGTGATAAAATTGGGCGATAATAATCTTGCTCAAGGAAAAATAACGAAAGAAGAACGGCAAGAACCCGGGACGGTCCGGGTACCACTACACTGTCTTAACCAATCGGCCACTCCGTACTTGATAAGGAGAGGGTTAATTTAAAAAAGAACATCGTGTTCACCATTCTTCTTCCGCAAACCGACAAAATAATGCATGTTTGAATATTTGGGCAAAAAATATTTACCTCTAATTTGTCCCCATATTGTCTAAAATTATCTGTGTTTATCTTCAAGGAAAATACTTTTTGACAATCGCGATCTACAGCTTTAACCAGGAAGTTGTTGTACCCTGGATTCACATGCATTGTAAATTGTGACCAGACAACTCGTCCTTCAAATATCGATCCATTTAAATGACCCTCAAAAGGCCCACATTTTCTGTTTTCGTGAGGATATGCGGTCTTGTGGTATGACACTCGCTTTCAGATCGGAAGTTCGTTTGTTCGAGCCTCGCTCGGCGCATAGTCAGGTCCTTGGAAAAGGCTCTTTACTCACATTCTCTCGTCCTACTCAGGTGAAAAATGAGTACCTGGCCGTTAACAGCGTTGTCTTTGTCCACAAAATAAAGTAATATCGCCTAACACGTGTCATGTCCCGTCCTAAATGTTAAGTGTTGCTGTTGGCCAGGGACCCATTGTAAAGCGCGTTGAGCACGTTTAGTGGAAATTGAGGTATATAAAAGCTCAAAACTCAAATAAATGACCCTCTTTTTGGCCAATACTCTCAAACCTGAGAAGTCGAGAGGTCCGGCAGTTCACTGGTAAAAAGCAGTTTGTGTCAAGATAAACTATTATTTGCAGGAAACAGATTTTTAGCCAAGGATAAATAACAATTTGAAATTGAATGCAATCTTCAATTGGATTCAGAAATCTGATGTCACGCCGCCAGGCAACGGCCGCAATCTTGGTTCTAAACAAAGAAAATCATTACTTTTTATTCTTCATGCTGGCTAGAACTTTTCATATGCCTTGTGATCAGAATGTGTAAAAGTCAAACCGATCAAATTTATGGGTTTTTTCCCCCTCTGGATACGCTTTTATGCTCGCCGGAAAAATATTTCATACGGCGTCCGCCATTGTTCCGATAGTTTAGAGCCAGTGTTACTAAGTTACCATGCGACATTAGGAAGGAAGTGACGTTACGACTATTGAATCCTATTTAATAAACGAAAACAGATGAAGTGGACGCTTCTGGTTTCCTTATAGCCTTATTCACCTTAACAACGCCATTGTCACGTATAATTTTATTCGTTTGTAGTGTTTCATTCATCCTGTTTTGTTGATAAAGGGGAAATCCAAAACGTCCACATTTTCTGTTTTCCTTTATTAAAATGAAGCTTGCATTCAATTTCACATTGTTATTTATTTTCTTGAGCTTGGAGCAGAGCAACTAACATTTACATTCGCCACATGTATGATGAAACTTGGGTCTAACTTCTATTCTTCATCATCATCATCATCATCATCATCGTCATTGCCTTTTTCACCCTGGATCAGGTTATAGGCCACAGACAAACAGTTTCCATCCTTCTCTATCCTGAGCTATCTTTTAAAAAAAATCTCATTCCAGGTCTTACCACTTCTCTGTATATCAGCTTCTTTAATTCTTCCCTTTCGGCTTTGTCTGTTGTCCTTCATAAATTCTGTCATTCCAGAAACTCTTCGGTCGCCCAAGCTAAATATATATATATATAACCCTTTGCCAACCCCCAACCTTGAAGGTAAACAATATTATACAATTTCTTACATTGCAAAAGGTTCGTATTTCTTCTTATTATAATTCTAAACTCATCATCTAAGGTCATATTGTCATACTGACGTTTTGAAAGCTGAGTATCATTATTTTGTTGATTAAGTAACCGAGCTTTTGTTCATATGTCCGACTCTGCAGTGAGTAATGTTTTTTTTTTTACTGATGGTCAATGTGAAGCGCTTCGAAGCTTCGGCATAAGCGTTATATAATATGTACATTCATTATTATTATTATTATTATTATTATTATTATTATTATTATTATTATTATTATTATTATTATTATTATTATTAAGTAAACGTTTTCTAGTTAAAATGTTTATAAAGCATTTATTCTTTATGTCAAAACGTAATTTGATGTCTGCCATCTTTGCCATTGTAATTTCCATCATAATGCCAACCACAACTCAAAGTATTCACTTGTAATTTTCAAATTATCTTTTTTTTTATAGTAAACAAATGACAAAACTGGATCCATTATGTACTCTAGATCTAGATCTGTATCGCCATCAAGTAATTTTGAAACTAGGCATTGATTTGTTATTGAATTCATTGATTTCTTTCCTCCTCCTCCTCTTCCTCCTCCTCCTCCTCTTCCTACTACTACTACTACTACTACTACTACTACTACTACTACTACTACTTCTACTACTACTACTACTACTACTACTACTACTACTACTACTACTACTACTACTACTACTATACTACTACTACTTCTACTACTACTACTTCTACTACTACTACTACTACTACGACGACGACGACTATTACTACTACTACTACTACTACTACTACTACTACTACTACTACTACTACTACTACTACTCAAAATACTGCCATCACTTCCACTATTATCATCAATATCATCATCAGCACCAAAATAATCACAACCGTCATTATCAATCCATCACTATCACCATCATCATTATAATTTTTTTACATTGTTTAAATTGGCATAAGTCAAACACTGCTTAATGCCGATGAGATTTTTAATATTATTTTAAAGCAGAAGCTATCAATCCTTGGTACATAGCGATACAGATTATTCTAATCCACTCTTATTTTTGAATCATGAAAAATCCCGCACTCCTTAAATATCCACTAACGATTGTCTATAACCTACATTTTAATGTTTTATATATCTCTCTTTTCCCTTCCAACACAGCATTCTTGGGTGTTGGTTTTGCTTTTTTTTTTTTTGTTTTTGTTTTTGTTGTTTTTGGGTTATTTTATTTGAAAGGCGGGTGGAAAGGGGGGGGGGGGGGGGGGTAGAAGTGTAATATCTGAATCGAAACCAATGGGCTTAAATTATTATAATTTGTAATGTATAAACGGCCATTGTTGTTTTACATGTCAAATCAATTTAGAGACGATTTATATCGATTTTAATAATGGCAAGTTGAACTAATTTACAGCAAAATAATGCAATTTCCTTTTTTTCCCCCGTCACAATAATTTCTAATCACTTTGCAATACAATGTCAAGTCATGAAGCACTGAGTTCTTTCACATTGATAGGAAATGTTTTGTTATTTGCATATATACAAATTATTTTTGGGAATAACCATAGCTCAGTTGTTAGAGAACACTTTATATATGTGGGTTTTTGATACTTTGTGCTGTCGAGATTTTGTTCAGGTTAGATAATTGTTCTTTTCGAATTGGCGTAAAGCAATTTGTGGTAGACTAGGGGGTAGTAAGAAATCGTTTTTTTCCCGTTTAATGCTTTAAAAACCGGTTAAAGTTCCGTGTTTTTTGGGCCTTATGACCCTGAAGCGCTTAGAGTCTGGTGTCTCGGAGTTATAGCGCTTTATAAGTTTTCAGCATTATAATTAATATTATAAGAAATGTTTTCAATTAGGAAAGACAAACTTTTATACTTATTGCCTTTACGTCCATCACTGATGTGTATGGCAGTGATGAAATAATATCTCCAATTGTCTGTGTCCCAGGCAAGTTGTTGCAGACACCCAAAGGAGTCGTTCTACCGCCTGATTTCTTTCTCCACTGTTCCTCGCCAGGTCTGCCTTGGACTGCCTAGCTTTCTTTTGCCTTGAGGTGTCCAGCGAAGTGCAACCTTTGGCATTGCGTCATAACCCATTTGAAACACATATCCTATCAAACCTCTATATCCGTCGAACAATAAAGGGTTTCAATGTCTTTAGTGTTGTTCTGCTGGAGTATTATTAACAAAAAAAGAGCTTTATATAGCGCAATATCCACTAAATGTGCTCAAAGCGCTTTACAAGGGGCCCTGGTCAACAGCAACATTTAACATGTAGGACGGAAACATGACGCCTGTTAGGCGATATTACAATTTTTCGGACAAAGACAACGCTGTTACCGGCCAGGTACTCATTTTACACCTGAGTACTGTGAGAGAATGTGAGTAAAGAGTCTTTTCCAAGGACTCAACTATGCGTCGAGCGAGGCTCGAACCCAGGACCTTCCGATCCGAAAGCGAGTGTCATACCACTAGACCACATAGCCGCAAGTAATTTGTATTTGGGGCATATTTCAAAGAAGGATTGAAATGATCGAAACATTAATACCAGCACAGTCGCCATCAGCACAAATGAGAAACGGGTATAACGACCTTTGCTTAATGAAGCAAACGAGATGCTATAGGAGGGGTTAAAAAAACACATTAAAAATAAATTTGACCAGAAAATTCGTAGCCTACTTCAAATATCGGCTGCTTTATTATGACCTTCATCTTGATAAACCTCTCAATCATGAGACTTAGTTGGAGTTTCAGGTTTGTACGTTTTTTTACAAGATGAGTCGCATTTTAATCAATCGACATTTAAAGGTTGATAGGTTGATTTTGATTTTTTTTTGGCCAGAATTTTAATAATATGTTGGTTGTAAAGATACGGCAGGTCTGTACTCGGCAGTTTGTGTTGTGACGTGGAGACCAAAATAAACCACACAGTAGATGACATGTTTACATATTCACCAGACGAATGGGAATCGCTTGATCTTTGATCAGCTTGGGATCTAATACGCATTTGGTTAATGGTTTAACGATAGCGGTGACGCCCCCCCCCCCCTCCTTTTTCGCGCTGGGAGGGGGGGGGGGGGGGTTGTTGGAGCTTGGATTTCGGTCGAGCTTTGTTTTCTAAGTTTGGCTATGTGGTCTAATGGCACCAGGTTTGCGGTCTTTAGGTCGAATGTTCAAATCTCAGTGATGACTTTTTATTTACATTTTCTGACCGTAGTTTGGTAATACATGAATGTCTAGCCGGGAATGCCATTGTCTATGTCCCAAAGACAATAAATTACCATAACACTGGAGGGATTTCTAGTCCAACATGTCCAGTGTCGCTGTTGGATGAGCACCATTTGAAGGAATGTTCACCCATACAGTGCATTTTGCGCTATATATATATATATATATATATATATATATATATATATATATATATATATATATATAAACTAACGTTATTTTATTGGTATTGTTAAAGGGAATGAGATTAGCGGAAGAGTAGCGTCCCTTGATTGGAAGTCACGAGCGGAAAAGTTATTAGAGAGAGAACGTCATGTTGGTTGTGCGGCATGAGACACTTCACCGAAAGAGAGACGCATGCGCAAAACCATTTTGACGTTCTCTCTGTAAGGTGACGTCCAATCAAGGGACGCTACTCTTCCGCTAATTTCATTCCCTATAGTATTTGTTTTTGTTTGTTTTATTTGTTTTTTGTTTGTTTTGTTTTTGTTAAATTTATATTTGCTGACTTCGTTTTGTCCACGTAACGTTAAAATAAACGCAATCGCTTTATCAACTTTTTGAACGATCTATTGAACAAGCAATAGACTGGTACAGTACACAATGCACCTCAGGGGAGTCCCAAGCCAACAGCAACATTGAAGCAGCAAAACCATATAGAAAGAAACGTGTCACTCTACCAAATCATGTTGTTTTTGACCCAATTTCCAATTTAACAGAGCAACAGAGCAATCCTCCTAGTCTTTTCCGACATGTGTCTCACTATTTTCATCTATAGCTTTGTTCTCGAATTCTCTTTTAAAGATTAATTTCACCAGCAGAGAAATTGTAGAACATAATCATTTGATGAAAGATGCTTTTCTTTTCATTTGGTCAAATGACCAGTAATGGTATTTCCTTTTTTCCTGAATATTATCAAAACGAAAACGTGCAACTTATCACAACTTATTGCTGAAGGAGATCAGTAAGCGATTAGGAACAAGGAGGAAGGGTGTTCACTCACTCTCTCAATCCTCTATGTATCGTCGGGAGTTTGAGTAACAGCAAGGAATCGCCAATATTCTGTCTTTTGCTGGGCCTGGGCATTTCGTTCCCTCAATGACAGTCCTTGTCCAGGTTTCCTCAGGTCTGCTCCAGTTCCTTTTTCCTTGGGGTCTCCAGCGTGTCCTCGATGCCGTTTGCTGGCATACTTCTAGACTGATAGAGCCGCCCCTTGTTGACTCTGATGTTGGTGGTGACAGAGGAGGAGGAGGAGGAGGAGTAGGAGGAGGAGGAGGAGGAGGAGGATGAGGAGGAGGAGGAGGAGGAGGAGGATGAGTAGGAGGAGGAGGAGGAGGGGGGAGGAGGAGGAGGATAAGAAGAAGAAGAAGAGGAAGAAGAAGAAGAAGAAGAAGAAGAAGAAGAAGAAGAAGAAGAAGAAGAAGAAGAAGAAGAAGAGGAGGAGGAGGAGGAGGGGGAGGAGGTGGTGGTGGTGGTGGTGGAGGAGAAGGAGGAGACTAAGAACTACGACGACGAAGATGATAAAGAAGAGGAGGAGGATGAAAAAAGGATGATTATGGGTCAAGTGATATCTCAAAGAAGTTTGATAGGCAACTCGTACTTATAAAGTGGGATTTTGGATCTTTGTAGGCGAGTTGGGAATATTTGAAGCATCATGAAGTGCATTGACTATTTTCTGTGAATTCATAGAAACGCTCTGTATAAATGTAAATGTTTTGTCAGTCAGGCTGAACTAAAAATAGAATCCTGTCTGTAAAGAGTTAATACAGGAAGTATTCAAACAGAAAAAGACTGTGTTGTACTCGTAAGCATTCCTTCTTGATATTCAGTGAAAAATTGCAAAAATAGTAAAAAGTAAGTAACACGTATATTAACATTTTAGCAACGAATGTTCCAAATCGGTTGAACTTCTGAAATCACTCTTACACAATTTTGGCCCTTCTGTCGATTATTATGTATCTACAACCTATCTCTCTCTCTCTCTCTCTCTCTCTCTCTCTCTCTCTTTCTCTCTGAGTGGCGTGGCATGCTTACAGTATAAGGTGGTGCCAGGATCAGAATAAAATGACTTAAAACATGTTATATTTCTTATATTTGTAAATACAATCGAAAGAATAAAACATTAAGACTTACTCAAATTAATAAGAGGCAGTAGATATATACCATTTCTCAGTTTTATCCTTTTTTAAAATGCTGTAATCCATTTTTAAAAGATGGATGCGGTGCCAGGCACTAAATCGACCAATATAGCCACGCCCCTGCTCTCTCTCTCTCTCTCTCTCTCTCTCTCTCTCTCTCTCTCTCTCTCTCTCTCTCTCTGTCTGACAGCTGTAGATTGTGACCTAGTCCGCACTTCCGGGTTCAAATTCCGTCATGTTACTGAGAATCACTGGGGAAAATCATAAACAAAATGTCTTAATTTCGCCGCCGTATTTGAACAGATGTCCCGCGGGTGTCAAAGTTGTCTATTTTAAAATCTATTGACTTAGGACTGTCTTAGGGATGAATTATCATAACATGTCTCTTGTTGAGCTTTCTTTTTAGCTTTATATAGCGCAATATCCACTAAATGTGCTCAAAGCGATGGTCAACAGCAACATTTAGTATGTAGGACGGGACATACCGCCTGTTAGGCGATATTACATTTTTGGGGACAAAGACAACGCTGTTAACGACCATGTACTGATTTTACACCTGAGTACGTTGAGAGAATGTGAGTAAAGAGTCTTTTCCAAGGACTCAACTATGCGCCGAGCGAGGCTCGAACCCAGGACCTTCCGATCCGAAAGCGAGTGACATACCACTAGATCACATAGCCGCACAGAAATATGATCACCTTTTCTTAAATTACTTTATAGTTTTCTTAAGTTGTCACATCTTGGGTGCATGACCCGCCAAATAACCATTCAGGATCGAGCTGTTTTCTGCACAACTTTTCAAATTTTCATCTCTGAGAACTCCAAGTGAAACATCAAAATCATTAGGGCTAATTGGTTTCTAAGAGGGAGCAGAATTTCACAAATCTTTCTCACTCTTGAAATCAATAGGCCCTCGGTGGGGTCACCTGACCTGCCATGGTGGACAAGAGGTCGCTTCCTGTGTCTTCTATCCCCCTATGTCTGTTTTCCGAGATGCTTTTTACTCGTGTATTTGCAGTGGAGTGAGATCAGTTGGTATGTCCTACCCCCGGCCGGAGTCCTTTTTGTTGGTCTTTTTCACAGTGCAATATCCAATAAACGTGCTCAAAGCGCTTTACAAGGGCCTTGATTGAGGGGGAAACAATGAAATGTATAATATTATTTGTGGGAGATGATGACTAGCCAAAAGCAACAATTAATAGGTAGAATGAATAATGAGGCCTATATTAGACGATATTGCCATTTTATTCCAGACAGAGACAACGCTGTTAACGGCTAGGTATTCATTTTCCATCTAAATACGGTGAGAGAATGTGAGTAAAAAGAGCATTTTCTAAGGACTCAGCTATACACCACTCAGAGCGGACCTCCCATTCCCAGAATGCGAGTGCTATACCAAAAGACCATATTATATAGCCGCGTCTAACCATGAAGAAAGGGCTGGGGCAAAGATAACAACTCCGATATAACGGCCATAATAAAGAGATACCAGTAGATTAATACCAAATCAAGTAAAGCAAAATACAAACTACACAGTCAGGGTTTAAAACATCACAATCTACAATCCAATGTTGACAGCCGTATTTAATCATTTTTCCTAAATTATACATACCGGTATTGGATCAGCTTACTTGCTAGTCTCACACTTTTGATCAATATAGATAGTTCGAAGTTGACGTCACTCGGGTCTTTGTAATTGTTTTTTTGCCATCCACGTTTATAATTCTCACTAAACTGTATGAACTAGACTATAAACGATCATGTTTAAACACAGTTTTGTGTGTTGGCCAGTTATACTTCCGGATGGCAATATTATGAGCTTCTTGGCTAAGCGCATACTATCTAGTGAGACTTATAATGGAGTGTTTCTTACAATCGGAAAATGATCATAATTAATTGTTCTTTTTCCTTTCGATATCCGCAGCCAGTACTAGTATTACATAGTCATTAAATTTAGCATTTCCATAAATTATAACTACACAACTCGGATTTTATGACTTGTGACTTTTCACATTCAATATTTACAGGTTGCTTTTCCCTTGGTCTGTGAAACAGCTGGTTTTGTTTTTTTTTATCGCCGTGTGTGCAATTAAATATAAACGGAAGTATTGTCTTGTAATTGGAACTTGCATTGCGACAGATAAATATGTTGTAAGACGCAGTAGTTGTTTCTAGAATGTAGTTGAACTAACATATCCCAACTATTTTGATTTAACTCTCCCAACGCTGAGCTCAGGATTCAGTAGAATGAACGTTACTTTGAAACGTCAAAGCAGAATATTACAAGATACAAATTTCAAATTAATACGACCATCCTGATTACTCTACCATCACGTGATGACATTTGATCACGTGATGACGATCGCGGAGATGTGACGGGATCGATGCCTTCGTTGCGATTTCTTTTCCCTGCTGTAGCACTTTGTCTCCATTGCACAGTCTTCTTCAAGCGAGTTGCCAAAATGACTGAGCACTGGTGCTGCCTGTATGATATGGCTTAAGGTCCATCTGTAGGTATGGGCTCCATTCGGCTTCTTATAAGAAGGTCACTCAGGCTTTGATTCTGTCTGTTTACTTTGGGAAAACCTTTCGGGTGTCTTCGTCCGCCTAGGTGATCATATAATTTTGGAACAGGATGTTCCTAACTTTTGTCGCATGCCGGTCAGGACTAAAATTGGACACCTCGTCTCCTGCTTATTGACGGTGCTAATGCTGTGTTTGATCGCTGCTTCCTTCGTCATGAGACTGGCTCTCTGGACAGCCGCATGCAACAACTTTAGGGAAATTCCCATGCCTTCAAGTAATTGATCATTCGTTCACGCTGAAGTTCAAATTCATCATCTACCTCCAAGATAAAGATGAACTATCCGATTGTAAGGGATGGAATCTTTCCATTTCATCAGGTTGTATGGCCTATTATGTAGAGTGCCTGTAGCTGTGGCAATCCGTTTCCTTGTAATGCAAGGCGATTCATAACCCTGTGCTGCTCAATGCAACTCTTCCAAGAAGTTCACATTTGGGGTTGGAATCTCATAATTATTGGACTCGTGAAAAGGCCAGGATGAAACATTTCAATTGGATATTGGTCAAAGTCGTAACGTTGAAACGGTCGTCAATGTACGACCTGTTGATAAGTGGAGTCTGATCCTGTGTAGCTTCTGGAAAACCTTCCATTCTCTTAGCCCGTGAACAGGTTGGTATCTGAGGGACCCATCTTTGTGGCAATCGCAACAAGTGACATCTGATGAAGGCATTCTTTGTTGATCTTAAAAGTCTTTAGTTTGGTGCACAAGTTCAGTGAGGCTAAGAATTCCGTTGCTGGAGATGCCTCTTAAGAGATGTCAGTCGAAAAAGTGCTTAATGGAAGCCCGACATGATGTTGTATTGGTGGATAACGCTCTCAAATCAGCCGTGGTCATTCATCCTTCAAATGAATCATGGATACAATACCAAGAGCCTTATTGGTGGCCTTAACCCTCTCTTTTCCAGCCATTTTCAGGATTTTCCCCCAAACTTCACACCCAACTAACACAAAAATGGGTTTTTTATCACTCAGACATAATAGGTGTAAGTTCTTGCCATACATAACTTCTTTAGAAAATCATACTCTACAACACACCGTTCATTTTGTATAAATTTTATAAATCAAAAAAGTTTGATTGTATTGTCTCTCTGGACAGCGGCATGCAACATTCTTTCGGGAAATTCCCATGCCTTCAAGTAATTGATCATCCGTTCACGCTGAAGTTCAAATTCATCATCTACCTCCAAGACAAAGGTGAAATATCCGACTGTAAGGGATGGAATATTTCCATTTCATCAGATTGTATGGCCTATTATACTTCATGTAAAAGTGGCAATCCGTTTCTTTGTAATGCAAGGGGATTCATAACCCCGTGTTGCTCAATCACACGCTCCCAAGAAGTTCACATTGAAAGTTGGAATCTCATAATTATTGGACTCGTGAAAAGGCCAGGATGAAACATTTCAATTGGATATGGGTCAAAGTCGTAACGTTGAAACAGTCTTCAATGTACGACTTGTTGATAAGTGAAGTCTGATCCTGTGTAGCTTCTGGAAAACCTTCCATTCTCTTAGCCCGTGAATAGGTTGGTATCTGATTCGTCGTTGAACTTAAAAGTCTTTAGCTTGGTGCACAAGTTCATTGATGCTAAGAATGCCATTGCTGGAGATGCTTCTTAAGAGATGGCAGTCGAAAAAGTGATTAATGGCAGTCCGTCACGATGTCGAATTTATGGATAACGCCCTCAAATCAGCCGTGGTCATTCATCCTTCAAATGAATCATGGATACAATACCAAGAGCTTGATTGGTGGATTAACCCTCTCTTTTCCAGCCATTTTCAGGATTTTCCCCAAAACTTCACACCCAACTAACACAAAAATAGTTGGGTTTTTTATCACTCAGACACAATAGCAGTAAGTTCTTGCCATACATAACTTTA
>NC_088365.1:10561990-10586990 GCF_034508935.2 Berghia stephanieae
ATTTCATCATTATTTTTATTTCATTGTAAACAAATCGTTAATTGTTTTTCATTTATAGTAACTAGTAAATTCTGGGGCCTCATTCTACATAGATCTTTATGCATAGTCGAGTAGCTCTTTACTCACTTGAGACCATGACATTTTGGAGGGGACACATATAAAGAATTGAATTTATTTAGTTACTTATATCTGTTTCATCTAACTTTAAAGTTTAAATTGTAAAACTCTTAATTGCCCCACTTGATCATATTTTAATTGAACTCCCTATTTACAGGATTAATTTTTTTTTCTTTTTCATTTCTTCATTTAAATGGAATAGCAATTTATCCATTCATTCTTTCATTCAAATTGAATAGCATTTTATTGATTCATTCCTTCATTCATTTATTCATTTATAAATTATTCATTCATTCATCCATTCATTCGTTTATTCACTCATTTATCCAATCATTCATACATTTATTCCTCCCTTCATTCTTTCATTCATACATTATCCATTCATTCATTCATCTATTCACTCAGTTTTTCATTCATTCATTCATTCCTTGTCCACTTTGTTATTATATCACTCATTTCATTTTGTTGTTTGCCTCATTCATGAATTGTTTTCAATATGTTTACATTCCATAACGATTCATTCACCTATCATCCAATCACTCAGTGTTGTGAACACATTTTGTAACTATTGTAAATCTTACGATATTTTATTGTTTTGTATTTCAGACATCACTGTTAAACACTCTTCAATGCCTAATTACAATTGTTGAACAACCATTGAACAAGAGAGAGGTCCCAGCCACGAACTGAGTTGGTAAATATATCCTTCATTATTCTCTTTTACATGAGTTGGGCATCACATAGTAACTATAGACATCGTGATTTGTTTTGCATGGTGATTTGTTTTAAATGCATTTTTGGCATATTACTGTTACCGAAAACCACTTATATATTATGTTCTGAAAAGTGAGTCTTTAAAAACTAAATAATAATAAAAGGAGTCTACTAGCCGTCGTGTTATATTTAGTGATAGATAACTTGGGATTATTTTGGCATCCTATTATTGTTATCACACTCTAGTATATTAGCGTCATTGCGAATAATTGTACACAAACTAACGACGAGTCACACACACATTGGTGATACATTTTTTGTAGTAACATAGTTTAGAGTACACGCGATTGACACATTGTTATTGACACAAGTCATAATAACTCCGCATTGTATTGACACATTGCTTTATAAGATATAACGATAAAAAGCATCAAATTCAACATACATAATAAGTTGAAATAAGAGAGAGATATTTCTAAAAATAGAACAGTTCATTCCAGTAAGTGTAAATAAATAAAACAGTCAGTAACAGTATCCTGTCAATATAATATATATAAAATATCGTAACTAATTTATTGCAACATGGAAGCATATAAAAGATACTTAAGTCTCGCAAAGGACTTAGAAATACCCCAGGAAAGAATATTTTCATGGTGCGAAGAGAAAGTAAAAGAAGAAAAAGAACATGAAGAAAGAATTCGTAGAGAAGAAAATGAAGAAAGAATTCGTAAAGAAGAAAAAGAACACGAAGAAAGAATTCGTAGAGAAGAAAATGAAGAAAGAATTCGTAGAGAAGAAAATGAAGAAAGAATACGTAGAGAAGAACGAGAAGAAAGAGTCCAAGAAAGGGAACTAAAAAGACAAATAGCTTTAGCAGAAGAAGAAACCAAAAGGACCCAAATGATGCTGGAAATTGAAAAAACAAAAACCGGTCATGAAAGAAAACATAATAATAGTGATGAATTTTTCGTGAAACTTCCACGCATGCCAACATACGATGAACGCTCAGACTGTCTAGAATCCTTCTTACACCGATTCGAAGTTCAGGCTAAAGGTTATCGTTGGCCAGAAAGCAAATGGGCCACAGCCTTGATTAACTGCTTATCTGGAGAACCGCTAAAAGTTTTCTATACCTTAACAACTGAAGATGCAGATGACTATGGAAAAATTAAAGACGCTCTACTAAAAAGATTTAGATTAACGGAAGATGGTTACCAGGAAAGGTTTCACACTGCAAAACCGGAAAGTGGAGAAGACTTTAATACATTCGTGAACCGAATTACTCAATTTCTAAATCGGTGGCTTGAGTTGGCAAATGTAAAACAAGACGACTTTGCAGGCCTTTACTATCTCACGCTGAAGAATCGAATCTATCAAGCTTGCAACCCAGATTTAGTCGCATTCTTTAAAGAGAGAAAGCCAGAAAACTTGGACAAATTAAAAATCTACGCAGAAAACTTTAACAGCGCACATCCATTGACACCCCTTAGCAGAACATTGAAGGAACCATACTACGCTGCTGCTGCTCAGAGTCCAGGTACACCTAAAGTTCAGTACTCAAATAGAACGAGCCGATCAATCACTCGGAACACGCAAGTGAAACAAGATGATCATAGTAACAAACCATGGAACAAACAGTTCAATAGAGACCATAGCCGACCCTATCAAAACAAAACAAGAAATAGCACTGACAATAATACTGAGTATAAGAAAACCAACAAACCTATAATTAAATGTCAATATTGTGGAATGAAAGGCCACACAGCAGACAAATGTTACAAAATCATGGGATATCCAAAAGAAACTGCAAATGCATCACTCCAAACAAGTGTAAACAATCAGACACGAGTAATGTCAGGAGAAAATATAAATGTGTATTGCGTGAAAGGTATGTCACTTTTAACACAAACTCACAAATCAGGATCGCTATTTTTTGTGAAGGCAAAGCTAATGGAACTGATTGCAAAATATTGAGAGACACAGGATGCAGTACAGTAGGAATAAAAGCATCTTTGATCAATGACGAAGACAAAACTGGAAAAACGGTACAATGCATCACATTCAGTGGCACAGTCGAAACCTTTGAAACAGCTAACGTGTACATAGAAACCCCATACTATACAGGAATAGTGGAATGCTGTATACTTCCCAACCCCGTCGCTGATGTTATTGTCGGCAATATAAAAGGTCTTAAAGACAACCCAACAGATGTAAAAGAATGGTCATTAACCCAAGAAACAGCTTGTCTAGCAGAAACAAGAAAGATTACTAAGACAACAGAGAAGCCAATGACTATTTCTCTTGAACCACAACAATTTGACAGGAACACGTTCATTGAAGAACAGAAAAAGGACCCGACTTTAACTTCATATTTCAATATCGCAAACAAAGGGACGAAATCAAAAGTTGAATACATCATTGAAAAAGATATTCTGTTCAGGTTACATAGGAAAAGAAACAAAATAGCTAAACAACTGGTCACGCCGAGTATTTACAGAAACAAAATCCTTGGAATAGCGCACGATTCAATAACTTCTGGACATCTTGGGAGCTCTTCCACATTGAAGAGAATATCCGAGAATTTCACATGGCCTGGAATTACTAAAGACGTCCGAGAATATGTGAAATCTTGTGACACATGCCAAAGAAGAGTCGCAAAAGGCAGAATACCGAGATTGCCATTAGAGACAACCCCAGTTATTGAAAAAGTTTTTCAAAAAGTTGCAATTGACATTATAGGCCCTTTAACAAAATCAGATAGAAACCATACACACATACTAACACTAGTCGATTACGCAACCAGGTGGCCAGAAGCGATAGCATTGAAATCAACTACATCGGATCACATAGCTGAAGCATTGATGACAATTTTTACTAGAATAGGCATACCAAATGAGATACTGTCGGACAATGGACCCCAATTTACATCACATATGATGCATGAAACCATGAAACTCATGGGAATCCAACACTCATTCACAACTCCCTACCACCCCCAAGCAAATGGTCTTTGTGAAAGATTTAATGGCACTCTAAAGAATATGTTAAGAAAAGTGTCAGCAGAAAAACCAGATGATTGGGACAGATACTTACCAGCAATCCTATTTGCATATAGAGAAATACCCCAAGAATCTACAGGCTACTCCCCATTTCAGTTGATGTATGGACGATCACCTCGCGGCCCGATCAATATAGTAGCCGACATTTGTAAAGGGAATGAGGAGGACAATAACGAAATTATGTTTGCTTACGAATATGTAAGAAACCTGAAAGACAGAATAGAGGACACGTGTAAGCTAGCACAGGAATCCGTCACTAAAAAAGCAGAGAAATACAAGGAATACTCTGATCACAAAAGCAAATCGAGAAAATTTGCGATTGGTGACAAAGTACTAATACCCGATGACTCGAGTAAACTTTTAGCTACATGGAAAGGACCATTCAAAATAACAGCAGTAAAATCTAATGTTAATTACGAGATTAAAATTAACAACACAACAAAGACATCCCATGCAAATATGCTAAAAAAATATTTTGATAGAGACACAGTGTCGCAACCTATGTTTACTAATATCGAAGCTTCAAATGCAGGATCAATCATACCGTTGGTCATGGGACACAGACACCCGAGACAGAAAAACAAACAAAAATCGCACAATTGCAACCACCTAAGACAAAAAAAGAAGTACGCAAAGTACTTGGGCTCCTAAATTTTTACAGGAAATACATTTACAACTTCGCGCACATCGCGACACCGCTAACAAATCTGACAAAGAATGGGTCACCGAACAAAATTGTTTGGACAGAAGCGTGTCAGAATAGCTTTAAACAATTAAAGGCATTACTCTGTTCAGAACCAATTCTTAAATTACCCGACATATCAAAAGAATTTGTTGTAAGAACTGACGCGTCTGATAAGGGCATCGCAGGTGTACTATTACAGGAGCATGAGGGAACTCTAATGCCTTGCTTATATGCAAGCAGAAAATTATTGGACAGAGAATCACGATACTCTGTAATAGAGCGTGAAGGACTGGCCATCGTCTTTGCTTTAAAGACATTCAGCAGATATCTACTGCTAAAAGAGTTTGTGGTCAAAACGGACCATAAACCACTCACGTACATAAGAAATAACAAAATGAATAATAGTAGAGTACTAAGGTGGAGTCTATTTTTGCAAAATTACACTTTCAGTATCTCTCACATACCAGGCTGTGAAAATATTCACGCCGACCTACTTTCTCGATTAGTATAAACACGTGAGAAGGGTATAACTTAACCTCCCATGCATACTGTTAGTTACCTCGCAAATTATGCCAAATCAGAACGCACAATTTCGATAATTTTATTTGTAAACATGATGACCCAACTTAATGTAACATTGAGTATTGTTTGGATATATATACCATACCCATTCATGATTTGGGAAATCTTCTCTTTACTATTATTGTTATGAATTTTCACTCATTTATGATTAATAATTGAAATGTCAATATTCCATTTACATTTTCATTCATTTCATTCAGTAAATTACCTTCATATCATCGACTTAAATCATGCTTCATTGCCATCACTATTGTTTATCACAATGATTTGTAATCACATTGCCATCATATTGTTTATCACAATGATTTGTAATCACATTGCCATCATGTTGTTCATCACAATGATTTGTAATCACAATCTTTCATTGTTATTGTCACCCATTCATATACCTACGTTAATATAAACATTTCCATGTCTAGTTAATAAATAATTTAATTGTAGCACAAATCATAACAATGGATTAATGCTAGAGTATCATGATAGTAAGTTTACTTCCGTTTGTAAAATCTATCTTTCCCATAATGGTTAAAGAGTATATTTTAAACGTGGGTGGGGGGTGTCACAGTAAATGTTGTTCACAATTATCTTATTAAATTTTATTTTATTAAGAACTGAATTCATCTCACTCCAGTTATATTTCGGTAGGCTTAGATAAACTTTACCTTCTAATATTAGATCGTCTTTCCTTTTATAGCCTTCCCTCGAATTAATTTCTAATTAGTGAATACTTTTCGTTCTACATTCTGTCACGTAGCCACTTATTATAAAAGCTGATAGGTCTAACATTCTACACTCACTTTATCTCCACAACCTATGCCGGACGGCCAGTCGCTCTATTCCTTCTATATACTGTAAGATTTTTATCTTTTGGGACTTTGTAGATATTATATCTACACCATTAAGACGCCGGAGCTTTTAACTTTGATTGTATAATCTTCAAGGATCAAACCCAAGCCCGCTGTCAAAGGACTACACAATAACCTCTTACCAATTGCCTGGAAGTGGAATTTTACGAGTCCGATCCTGTTATCAGAGGAATAGATCATCCAAGCCCATCAACTGCCTGGAAACGTAAACTTATGAACCTGACATATTATCATAAGTTACGTAAAATATTCATATCTCTATTTGTAACTGCCACGATCACTGTTTATCTCTTTTAATTAAATTTCATCATTATTTTTATTTCATTGTTAATTGTTTTTCATTTATAGTAACTAGTAAATTCTGGGGCCTCATTCTACATATATCTTTATGCATAGTCGAGTAGCTCTTTACTCACTTGAGACCATGACACATACCTCAACTCGGCTCGTAAATGTCAATTTTTGCATTATTGTTACCTAAAGAGCCAAAAAGGTCATAACCATATCTTAAAAAGTTCACTGTTGAAGGAATCCCATTTAATTCCACAAATAAAAAGCATAATTTCACAATCTGGATACTATAATTTAAATAAATATCTTACATCTTCTCCAATATAAGACTAGGATGAAGAGGTTTGTCATTTCTAATTGTTATTTATCTGACTGTTTGTTGTAGGTTCCACCCAGTTGAAAAGAATGTTGAACATTGTTTTGTAATTGGAACTTGAATTGTAGTAGATGAATATGTTCAGGGACGCATTTGTCGTCTCTAGAATGTGAGTGAAAAAAATCATCGCACCCAACAGGTTGCGCTCAGCCCCTCCGACTCTGATCTCGTGATACAGGAGCATTACTATTGTTGCGATAAGACTTGGCAAGAATGTAATCAGATATAAAGTTGATATCAACACGACCATCCTTGTCACTCTAGCATCACGTGATGACATTTGATCACGTGACGACGATACAGATGAAGGTGACGGAGATGATGATGATGTTGCCTTTTGTCTCCATTGAGCAGTCTTCTTCAAGCGAGCTACCAAAACGATTGTTGCTGTTATAGTCAATCCGAAAGCACAAAAAGGGAAAAATACGCCCATCAGAAATAGGGAAGGTTCTGTTGCTTCTCTTCTATTTCTCCTAAATTTCAGGGCGTAGATGGTCCTGTTTCTACTTGCAACGTGGATCCAATCATAGAAAGACACAAAGTAAAAAGGCGCCACAAGCCCAATTTGCATAACATAAATAAACACAATAATGACGGTTGTTCTTTTAGTTGTGATAATGTTTTTTATCTTTAACGGAAATACAACACAAAGGCACCTTTCTATAGTGATAAATGCTGTGATCAACACAGTCACTTTGACAAATAACAAATGCGGCCATGAAGCGTAGAGATAATTCACTGCCCTTGTATCAAATGGCAGATCCAACTTTTTGAAGAATGGGTTAAAGAATATGCCGGTCGCAATCATTGTGAAACAAGCTATGAAATCCGAGACGGACATTCCTAGAAGACTTATGTTCATAGGATCTTTTACTCCAAGCTTGATAAAGACGACAATATTAATGATGTTGGTGACTAATCCGAAAAAGGACAAACCTTGGTTGATGATGGCGACAGCTATGAGCTCTATATACCATAGAATAGTGTCGGAAACGATAGGTCGAAAGATAGTCACTGTTAAATTTAAAACAGGAATATCGATGGGTTGACTGTGATTAAAACAGTTATAATCTTTCTTGCTCGAATTACAGTGAAACATGTTGCTTATAGATATTAAAGTTTTAGGTAAAATACTTATCGGCTCTGCCTGCCAAAAGAATTTTAGCCAACACAAAAACGTATGCTAAACCTTAATGGCTGATAGTCTGACTGTGAAGGAGAAATTTGTGAGAACTGAAAAGTTCTTTGAAAAGTTCTTTGACAATTGTCAGATTCCTGACGTCAATTGAACGCGTGATGGAAACTGGTTGATGCTGAATTGTTCTCAGGTCTACCCCAGTTGGATGAACATGCAACTGTATAGTTAATTTTGTCGTTATAGGGAATAAGATTACGGAAGAGTAGCGTCCCTTGATTGGACGTCACCTTACAGAGAGAACGGCAAATTAGTTTTGAAGTGTATCAAGCCGCTTTCACCGGAAGCGAGGACGAGAGACGCATGCGCACAACCAACATGACGTTCTCTCTCTAATAACTTTTCCGCCGGTGACGTCACAGACTATGGGTGACGTCCAATCAAGGCTTTACACACAGCTTTGTGCTTCGGTAAATTACCCAAGCGCACAGCATCAATAATTGGATTCAAGAGTCTGATTTCACGTAGTCCAGCAACAGCGGCCATCGTGGTTCTAAACAAGGAAAATAGGTACTTTTTGTTTTTCATGTGGACTAGAACTTTTCACATGTCTTTTGATCAGACTGTGTAAAAGTCAAAACATGATCAGATTTATAATGTTTTTTTTTCCCCTCTGGATACGCTTTTATGCTCGTTGGAGAAATATTTAATAATGGCGTCCGCCATTGTTCCGATAGTTTAGAGCCAGTTACTAAGTTACCATGCGTCATTACGAGGGATGTGACGTCACGACTGTTGAAGCGTATTCCTCAACTTTATAAATTAGTATTTGTATATTTGTTTTTTTTTTTTTCCTTCTTACGTGTGTACGAGAAACAATCAATGGATTGTTGAAATGAATGAATGTTGTTGATTTTTGTGACATCTACTCCCAAAGAATTGAGACTTCGAATGTCAATTTGAAAATGTTTTTATAACTTCATATTTTTTAGGAGAACAGATAGTTGACAACAGTCAAGTAAAAACGACACAAATATAAGAATATGATTCTTACTTTAATAGTGAAAGAGATGATAAGTGGATACTGAATCTAAAACCATTAAACGTTTTATTTTAAATTGTTAGTGCTGAAAAATAAATAGGCTTCAACAGTCGTGACGTCACTTCCCTCGTAATGACGCATTGTAACTTAGTAACTGGTTCTAAGCTATCGGAACAATGGCGGACGCCCTTATGAAATATTTATCCGACGAGGATAAAAGCTTATCCAGAGGAGAAAATCATTCTAAATATGATCATGTTTTGACTTTTATACATTCTGATCACATGACACGTGAAAAAGTTCCAGCCGGCATGAAGAATAAAAAGTACCCATTTTCTTTGTTTAGAACCAAGCTGCTCGTTGCTGGGCGGACGTGACATCAGACTACTGAATCCTATTGCCATTATCATCATTATTCGAGAGCATGATAACAAAACACCTTTTTATAAATTGGATAGAAGATTTGACTTCATTCATCAATCGGTTCAAATGATCCCACTTGGTCAAAAAAAAAAATATCTTAAAACTGAGAAGATTTCAAAGAGACATGTCCCTTTATATTCAAAGCAGTCGCCAGATTAGGAATTCTCTGGCAAGGTGAGGCTCATTTTCATGGAACGATGGGTGAAGAAAATTTTTTCTGAACAATATACAACCACACGTTTTGCTGTTTTATGTAGTATTAGTTTGAATATTCTATACCTTTTTCTCTCATATAATGCAATTTCTTTTCTACAATCACCCTCAATTTTTCACTATGCTATTATCTATTAACAATCATTATCGTAATTATCAAATTATTATTTCTGTTCTTTGAAAATGACAACATCGCGGTGATTGCTACGGAAATTGATCAATTATTTATCTTGAATTGTTTTTCTTTTAAATTTTAAACAATAATCTATTTGATATTATCGATTTTGTTTTTTCACTTCATCCTCTTCACTTCCACAAGTACCTCTATTATTGCTGCTGGTGCTATAGCAAGATCGATAACTACCGTTCAACAACAACAACAACAACAAAAACAACGACCTACTACTACTACTACTACTACTACTACTACTACTACTACTACTACTACTACTACTACTGCTACTACTACTACTACTACTACTACTACTACTACTACTACTACTACTACTACTACTACATACTACTACTACTACTACTACTATACTACTACTACTACTAACTACTACTACTACTACTACTACGACTAATACTCTACTACTACTACTACTACTACTACTACTACTACTACTACTACTACTACTACTACTACTACTACTACTACTACTACTACTACTACTACTACTACTACTATACTACTACTACTACACTACTACTACTACTACTACTACTTACTACTACTACTACTACTACTACTACTACTACTACTACTACACTACTAATACTAATACTACCATCACCATCATCATCAAGATCATCAATAATCAGTCATTCTCAGTATCATTATTTTCGTCATATAAGTTCGCATAGTCAATAGTTCTAAAATGCTGATCGATCAAGTTTAAATTGTTCACAATAACATATTAGAATAATTTCACCAGTTATCTCAAACAAGAAACTTTCAAAATATTGCGGCATACTGACAATGTGAAATCATCTCTCATCTTTGGCACACCCACATGCATTCCCTTTCATCCCAATTATCAATTTCGGTTCTCAATTTAATTTAGGTTTAATATATTTATATTTTTGCTGCTTTTAGATATAAAATCACCATTGTTTCATAAAATGTGAAATAAATTTTCGAGAAAATTTATATAGATTATAAAATTGTTTGATACAATACAATTTTGTACACTTTCTTCTCATCAAAACAATATCTTGGTTCTGTGCAATACATTCCGACAAAAATTGATATTAACTATTATTGAATAAATATATCTTTAAGATACCACAATCATTTTATTTGGGTTATTTTCATACCATATTAAGTTAACTTCTCTTGCGATCTAAAAAACAACAGAACCTATCATACTTAGATGGCAAAGCTTGTTTATGATCTTACAGTTATACACATCAGGAACGGAGGATGAACATTCGAATCAGTTCGAAGCCATCGTTATGTTATAGCCCGAAACTGAAATCCAAAAGGACTGGCTGTTTGACGTCATTTTTAGGTTTTTGCACCGTCTAGTGAGTTGTCGTTAGTAGAGCTCATGGAAACAAGTTATTTCATTGGTTGAATTATTGAATACAACTCACGATTTGTTTTCTTTTGTGGCAAAAGACTGGCATTTTGACATCATTTTTTTGGTCAGTATCAGGCCATAACTTTACGCAGCAGGCCACGATTGAGGCCACTCACCTCTTTGTTATTGTGTTTAGCCTGCCATTTTTATGAGTAGTTCTCACATAATTGTATTAATCATACTTTAAACGTTTAAGTTTACACATAATTTTGTGTGTTGGTTCGTAATATCAGGCTGGCAATTTATTGTGAGTTTTTAAAAACATAAACATAATGTACCAATAATCGAAATATATTTTTGTACATATAAGTAGAGACTTGCTACCATCACTAACAAACATTTAAGCTAATCTTTACCCTCTCCTTTCCAGCTATTTTTATAATTTTACCCTTCCCTTCACACTCACCAAACACAAAAATAGATTTTTTCAAACAGAATAGTAAAGAGTATAGATAGAATGCGCTTGGCCAAGGAGTTCACAACATTGCCATCCGGAAGTATAACGGACCAACACACAAACTCTGCGTAACCATGAACTTTTATAGTCTTGTTAATACAGTTTAGTGAGAACAACTCGCAAACGCGGATGGCAAAAACAATAACAAAGGCCTGAGTGACGTCATCTGCATACTATCTATATTCTATAATATTTTGTTCAGAAAAATGAGCTCTGCAACACAATGTCGAGTTTTTATAGCTACGAGTATAACTATAACTATAACAAAATGAAATCAGGACAAGAAAAATACGCTTCAACAGTCACTTCCCTCGTAATGACGCGTGGTATCTTAGTAACTGGCTCTTAACTATCGGAGCGATGGCGGACGCCCTTATGAAATATTTCTCGGACGAGCATAAAAGCGTATCCAGAGGAAAAAAAAACCCATTATAAATCTGATCATGTTTAGACTTTTACACATTCTGATCACAAGACATATGAAAAGTTCTAGCCAGCATGAAGAATAAAAAGTAACGATTTTCTTTGTTTAGAACCAAGATGGCCTAGTTGATGGGCGACGTGACATCAGACTATTGAATCCAATTGTTGGCTGCATCGTCACGAATGTCCCGATTTTCCTACGTGATGGATGGTAAGGAGAGGGTAATGCTTTTTCAATGTTTCATCGACATGCATCGCAGTTTGGACAGTGTCTACTGGTCCAAGATCGTATGTTGTGGTCGGACTCACAGTAATCCTGGTTACTTTACGTATCGTGCGTCTATTCTGTGTCTCAGATTGCATGATTTACACACGTCTTACTAAAGTGACTTGTAAAATATTATATAGATAGTATGCGCTTGGCTAAGAAGCTCACAACATTGCCATCCGGAAGTATAACGTACCAACACACAAAACTGTGTGTAACCATGAACTTTTATAGTGTGGTTGAAACAGTTTAGTGATAATCACTCACAAACGCGGATGGCAAAATGCAATAACAAAGGATTGAGTGACGTCATCTTCGTTTTATCTATAACTATAACAAAATGAAATCAGGATAAGAAAAATTGTTGGCTGCATCGTAACGAATGTCACGGTTTTCCTATGGGTTTTAAGGAGAGGGTAATTAATGCTTTTCAATGTTTCATTGATATGCCTCGTAGTACGGACAGTGTTGTGGTCGGACTCACAGTAATCCTGGTTACTTTACGTATCGTGCGTCTATTCTGTGTCTCAGATTGCATGATTTACAAAATGCGACCCCTCTTCTCAAAACTGTATAATGTCTTAATGATTAAGATGTTGAAAATTGAATTTGTAGCCAGAAATATCAGACTTGCGTTGAGTTTGTATATTTTATTGAGGAGAATGAATATCATATTTTAGAGTGCTGAATACCAATGGTTCATATTTTTGACCAGTTTAACTATAATTTGAATTTTTAGCATCTAGGCCATCCCAACATAATACCGTTTTGAGACGTTGGGTCACAAATTCTTACTAAAGTGATCTGTAAAATATATACTCATCGAATGACTACAATTAAAGGTACTGCCACTTAGGCTAGGTTGTAAAAGAACTTTTGAAAAGAGGTTATCCTTCTAAAGGAAGCTTTTACATATGTTTTATGTTGCCAAAAAAAAGCTATATTGTATAAGGATCAGCTTCAAAAGATTATATTTGTTAAGGTTTCGAAGAGGGGAGGGGGGAGGGGGGTCTTATCGGAAGGACAACCCCCCCCCCTTCCCCCTTTTCCCAATCTTTAATGACCCGAAGTATTAATCACCTGAAATCTCTATTCAACTAGAAATAGGAGGGTTTTACTCCCCCCCCCCCCCCCCTCACCTCCCGAAGAAGAAAAGAAAAAGGATATCCTGTACTCCCCTTGCCCGGATGGAAAAATGCAACAATTGGTTTCAATAGTCTGATGTCACGTCGCCCAGCAACGGCGGCCATCGTGGTTCTAAACAAAGAAAATCGGTACTTTTTATTCTTCATGCTGGCTAGAACTTTTCTTATATCTTGTGATCAGAATGTGTAAAAGTCAAAACATGACCAAATTTATAATGTTTTTTCCCCCTCTATATACGCCTTTATGCTCGTCGGAGAAATATTTCCTAAGGGCGGTCGCCATTGTTCCGATAGTTTAGAGCCAGTTACTAAGTTACCATGCGTCATTACGGGGAAAGTGACATTACGACTGTTGAAGCGTTTTATCACAATGTCGAATCAGTTGCTGAGCAAGATTAACTCATAGAGGGGCCACTTACTTGTTTTCGAAAGAAGACTTACTAATCCCACGCCAAGTTATCGATAGAAATGCAATGCAGATAACACTCCAGTGCAATAAACGAAAAGCTAATAGACGTTGTTTGATAAGTATCCAACCTCTCATAGTTTTTGTTTTACTTGTCTGGATGAACAACGTACTGACTTACTTACTTATCCGAGCCAGTGACCAACTGAGCTCTAGCCCTTCGGTCTTGTGCCATTACGTAGAAGTTAGACGTCTTTTGTAGTTGTTCCGGGTGACTATAAAGTGTGTTACTGATGCTTGGATTTGGTGGGAGGTATGTGCATCTCAGGTCTTCAAGAGGTTACATTCAATCAAGTGGTGTGTTACTGTTTCATTGGGGTGTTGACATAGGATGCAGGAAGGGGGTGTGTCTTTTGTAATTTTGGTTAAATGGTTGTTGAGTATGTGTTGTGTTCTTAGTTGAAAGACGATGCTTTGCTGGTGAACAACGTACAAAACATCGAACTTTGTCATTTTGAAACGGCTTGAAATTCGAAAACCATTTCCACTTTCACCATCATCAAGTGCCAGGCCTGTTACAGACATCGCTGATCATGTCCTTCCAACCATATCTGTCCTCAGATCTTCTCAATAGCTCGATTCCTGTTCCTCCTCCACCAATCCATCCTTTCAGATTGTCAATGTAAACTATCCTCTGTCTCCCTCTTCTTTTCCTCCCAGCAACTTTACCAGTAAGTACAATAAAGTCTGATAACTGAACGTAATTATTGGCGTATTTCAACATTGTTGTAATAAAAAAATATATTGACCTTTATATAGCACAATGTCCACTAAATGTGCTCAAAGCGCTTAGCAAGGGGTCCCTGGTCACCAGCAACATATAACATGAAGGACGGGACATGACGCCTGTTTGGCGATATTACAATTTCTCGGACAAAGACAACGCTGTTAACGGCCAGGTACTCATTTTACACCTGAGTACGGTGAGAGAATGGGAGTAAAGTCTTTCTGAATGAATTATTAAATCTAGATTGTCATGGCTTAGTTCAATTAAATTGAAGGACAGTTGGTCATAATTCACCCACCATTTAATTCTTCCATTGCCCTTTCAAAAGTAAAGGTATTACCCTTTCATTATTATTTTATTCTTCTCTTTCTCTTTTTATTTCTATCTATCTATCTATCTATCTATCTATCTATCTATCTATCTATCTATCTATCTATCTATCTATCTATCTATCTATCTATCTATGTATCTATCTATCTATCTATCTATCTATCTATCTATCTATCTATCTATCTATCTATTTATCTATCTATCTATCTATCTATCTCTCTCTCTCTCTTTCTCTCTCTCTCAAAACACTACAACACCCTTCGCCATCCTCCATTTCTCCCATGTCTCTCTCGCAAGTTTTTCTCTATAAAAATGTACTGACTACAACATCAAAACTTTACAAACTTAATTGAATTTAACATTATTTTGGAAATTATTCATTTTAGATCCAATCAAAAGTTGAACAATGATTTTCTTTATCAAGAAATACCCGAACGTCAAACAAATAAATTCAATAAACTAACTCGACAAGTACGTCCTAATCAAATTTAAGACGACAGGGATTCCATTTAATAAGACATCACAGCCCTAGAATGACGAACGCCTTTTTGTGTTTTCTCTGACTTGTCTAAAGTATTTAACTGAAATGTCAATCCCGTCTAAGGATTAACAACTTTTAACTTGCTGGATGTCATCGAAATATATCTAAAGTTGGCTTGAGTAATTTCTTTGAGCTGTGGTGGATCATATAGTTTGTAACGTTGCTCTTCCATCAAACCCTTTCTGTGTTATCTTCCTCAATACGTCTACTTTTCTTAGCATTCTAATCCATACGCGCATTCAGCACATGGCGACATTTATCCAGAACTGTTTTTAAAGAGACGGTATTACTATGTTATGGCGGAACAGTTTAAAAGAATACGACACCAATAAGATCGTCATAGCCACATACAAACACTCGCCATCAATCGCTCTATTCTAGCCTAAGTTGTGAATTAACAAAATGACGAATAGGAAGAAGAAGAAGAAGAAGAAGAAGAAGAAGTAGTAGAAGAAGAAGAAGAAGAAGAAGAAGAAGAAGAAGAAGAAGAAGAAGAAGAAAAGAAGAAGAAGAAGAAGAAGAAGAAGAAGAAGAAGAAAAAGAAGAAGAAAGAAGAAGAAGAAGAAGAAGAAGAAAGAAGAAGAAGAAGAAGAAAAAGAAGAAGAAGAAGAAGAAGAATTTGTTCTTTATTAGGACAGATCCTCTTACGCCGGTGTTGATATTTTTTGTCCGTGTATTATTTCTTGCTCCTCCCAGTATTTGTCAATCTATTATAAAACAAATTCAAACTTTTTAAGCATACAATTTTATCAAGCAAACTATTACACAATTGAAAAACTCTCTCCTTAAAGTTATACTCTTAATATTTATCGTCGTCATTTGTGAACATGATTTTCTACTGTTCTTCTTTGCATAATATCTGAATAATAATAATAATAATAATAATAATAATAATAATAATAATAATAATAATAATAATAATAATAATAATAATAATAATAATAATAATAATAATAATAATAATAATACACATTAATATAGCGCTCATTCTCGTGTAAAACACAAGCTCTGGGCACTTTACAATATAATAAATATCAATTTTAAGTGAAAAAAAAAATAATAATAATTTATAGCCAAATCAAGGATTCATAGAGTCAATAAAAACAAATACAGTAAAGATGTGTCTTGAGATTCTTTTTAAAGGTAGGTAAAGACTTGCACTCCCTCAGACCACGTGGTAGTTCCTTCCAAATCTTGGGGCCGAAACAAGCAAACGATCTATCACCAAATTTTGTTCTTGATCTTTTTTCCGAAATTTTCGTTTGGTCATTACATGATCTTAAAGTGTAATTTTCAAATTTACACATGACCACGTGATCTGTGAGATATGCCGGTGCTATACTAGTCAAACACTTATAAACAAGACACGCTGCTTTGTAATATGTGCGCTTTTCAATGGGCAACCAGTGGAGAGAGGCCAACAAATTTTTTTTTGCCAGAAATAATCTTGCTGCACTGTTTTGCAGTAGTTGTAATTGTTTAATAGAAGCCTGAGGCAAGTTGACAAGCAGGGAGTTACAATAATCTAGTTTCGAAAAAATGAGGGAAACAACCAATGTTTTACATGCTCCAATAGGATTCAATAGTCGTAACGTCACTTCCTTCCTAATGACGCATGTAACCTAGCAACACTGGCTCTAAACTATCGGAACAATGGCGGACGCCCGTATGAAATATTTCTCCGGCGAGCATAAAAGCGTACCCAGAGGGAAAAAAAACACATAAATTTGATAATATTTTGACTTTTACACATTCTGGCCACAAGACATATGAAAAGTTCTGGCCAGCTTGAAGAATAAAAAGTAATGATTTTCTTTGTTTAGAACCAAGATGGCCGCCGTTGCCGAGTGGCGTGACATCAGACTACTGAATCCAATTGCAATAGACTTTCATGTCACATTGTCACAGATCCCAACCGCTCTGTCATAAGTCCCATTTAGTATTTGTTTGTTTACTTCTATCATATTATAATCCCTTACTCTTCTGGGGTCATCTTATTTGATGAAGGGCTAGCGCAGTCTCTTCCCAACATAAATGGCACGAGCTGGATCGTGTATGAAAGAAAAGCGGTCTTTCAGCATGTAGCATCAAATCAAAATCAGTCAATGACTGAATTCATGAACTTTTAAAACACTAGAGCTTTTATATAGAGCAATATCCACTAAATGTGCTCGAGCGCTTTACAAAGGGTCCCCGACCAACAGCAACATGTAACATGTAAAACGAGACATAACGCCTGTTAGGCGATATTACAATTTATTTCCAACAGAGACAACGCTGTTGACGGCCAGGTACTCATTTTACACCTGAGTACGGTGAGAGTATGTGAGTAAAGAGTCTTTTTCAAGGACTCAACTATGCGCCGAGCGAGGCTCGAACCCAGGACCTTCCGATCTGAAAGTGAGTGTCATACCACTAGACCACACAGTCTGAATAACTCTGATATGACTGAAAAGATACATTCCTCTTCATTTTTTAAAGCATTCCTCACTGCACCTATGTTATCTCTCCTTGATTAGTGTAACTCCCTGCTAGTTGACCTTCCTGATATGAGCGTAAATATACCTCAAGGAATCCAACACAGGGCAGCCACATTTGTATAGTGCTCGGCATAGACCCTATGGACACAACAAACGTTAAGGCTATAGATAGTATGCGCTTGGCTAAGAAGCTCACAACGTTGCCATCCGGATGTATAATGGACCAAGAAACAAAACTGCGTGTAACCATGAACTTTTATAGTCTGGTTAATACAGTTTAGTGAGAATTACTCATAAACGCGGATGGCAAAAAGCAATAACAAAGACCCGAGTGACGTCAACTACATTCTATTTATACACAGAACATGGTATAGAAATTGCCAGAGTGCATGAACTTCATCATTTTTGCAGATAATTTGATTTTAAGTTTAGAAGTTGTAAAATAGTTGAAAGGAAGAGGGTTCTACTGTGCCGGTACTGTTCTGAAAAATGGGTTCTACTGTGCCGGTACTGTTCTGAAAAAATGGTTTCTACTGTGCCGGTACTGTTCTGAAAAATGGTTTCTACTGTGCCTGTACTGTTCTGAAAAAATGAGTTCTACTGTGCCTGTACTGTTCTGAAAAATAGACTGAAAGGATGTCAATTAGAGAGGAAAAATTCTTATCAAAAGAATAACGCTGACCAATATACAGCAAAATCAAAATCAATTCAGATATTTCTCATGTAAGTTGAGTTGGTATGGCAATCGCAATTGGTCAGTTTTCTTATGATAAACAAGTTAGATATTTTATTCTGGTTGACTGCCTTGCAATTTTAGCTGAATACAACGAGAATATGAGATGGACTCACAGCTCTCTAAAAGTATTATGTAAAATCAAAAGATGGTAAATTTATTTTATTTCATAATCACAGTGCAAAGCCTTAATCACATGACCACCCTCAGATAGATAAGGAAATATAAATAGGAGAAACATGAAGAGGCAGCTCGAGAGAAAGAGAGAGAGAGAGAGAGAGAGAGAGAGAGAGAGAGAGAGAGAGAGAGAAAGAGAAAGAGAGAGAGAGAGAGAGAAAGAGAAAGAGAGAGAGAGAGAGAGAAAGAGAAGAGAGAAGAGAAAGAGAAAGAGAAAGAGAGAGAGAAGAGAGAGAGAAGAGAAGAGAAGAGAGAAAGAGAGAGAGAGAGAGAGAGAGAGAGAGAAGAGAAGAGAGATAGAGAAAAAGAAGAGAAAGAGAGAGAGAGAAAGAGGAGAGAGAGAGAGAGAGAGAGGGGGGGGGGGGGGAAGAGCGGTTTTCTAAGAATATTGATTCTTTTCTCTTGTCCTTGCTCTATAAGATGAAGCAGGTTCAGCCAGCAAATCATTCAACAATTTGTTATTGTTCATCTCGCGTCTCTTCCTTGCTCATATCGATACATTGCCAGGCCGTGTCCACTGTCCAGTGATGACCAGCTGAATATTGCACCTTTTGACCCTTACAGAACCAGTATAACAAACTTCACCCAAACGAAAGTGTTTGCTGAATGGAATTAATTTCAGGAAATTTCTCAGACTCTCTCTTAGGGGACCAATCCTATCAAAACGGTATTACGGCATGGTTTATTTAATACTAAAAACTGAATTCTAAGTTCAAATAAATAATTCTATGCTACCTACCAACACACAAAACAAAGTGCAAACTTAAATAATTATTGTCTGATTGATACAATTTAGTGAGAACTACTCATTAAAATTGCTGGCGGCTAAAAACAATACCAAACAGCTGAGTGACGTCAATTTCTTTCTATCTATACAAGTTCAATCAAAATTAATGCCGTCATTAACTAGTCTGAGTCTGGAAATAACCCCACATGTTTCACATTTTGGACAGGAATGCCGTCCTTCAAATACCGATCGATTAAAATGACCCTCGACTTGGTAAAACTCTCAAATATTGGACCTTGCGAGGTACAGTCAGTCAGGATTGCATTATTTACAGTTTCTTTTTTCCTTTCTGATTCATGACACGTTTCCAAGCGCCTAGAGTCTGATGTCTCGGAGTTATAGCGCTGTATACGTTTTCAGCATTATTATTATTATTATTATTATTATTATTATTATTATTATTATTATTATTATTATTATTATTATTATTATTATTATTATTATTATTATTATTATTATTATTATATTATTATTATTATTATTATTATTATTATTATTATTATTATTATTATTATTATTATTATTATTATTATTATTATTATTATTATTATTATTATTATTATTATTATTATTATTATTATTATTATTATTATTATTATTATTATTATTATTATTATTATTATTATTATTATTATTATGTAAAACTTTTCAGATTCTTCTCTTAGAGCAATCCAAATGAGTTATCAGCAACTTCTAATGGTGTTACACTACTATGTTATGATGATCTACCCAGGTCGCAAACTCATCGCCGCAATCGTTTACGGTCGCGAACCCTCCCTAAAGCTTTGTCACAACGCAAAGTTCAACTAGACGTTGTGCAGTCTCGGACTCTTGACCAAAACGGGTACATGCTGGACAGGCTGAAAGTTCCTACTGAAGAAGAGAGGATGCCGAAGTCGATTGGCTGCAACCCAGTGTCTCCTCTTGCTGTTACAGAAGCCTGGCAACCTCTCTCTCAGTTTTGAGGAGTTGATGTCACCTGCCGCCTCGAGGGATTGGATTTGTCCAAGCGGCATCCATCTTGTATAAGCAGAGATTGCTGGGACTTATTTCGGCTCAAAACATCCATTAGACCCCATAATAAAAATTTGATGATAGAAATAAGGAAAACTATCAATCCCACAATACTAAGTGTGTAGTATATTGTTTGCAAATGTGAGATTCTATCAAAGGGTTTAGGGGAACTGTCCGTTCTTCTCAGCCAACTGGGTCAAAAATCTAAATACAAAAACAAAAAAACAAAACAAAACAAAACAAAGTTTATATACTACTAAATAAAACAATCATGATTAGTTCCTCTCTTTAAAAAAAAGGATGACAAATTTTCCTTGTAGCTCATCTCTCTTTAATGTGGCGCTAGAGGTTTTAAGTTTTAAAATGTTATTACTGTGGCTATGTGCGGCTATGTGGTCTAGTGGTATGACACTCGCTTTCGGATCGGAAGGTCCTGGGTTCGAGCCTCGCTCGACGCATAGTTGAGTCCTTGGAAAAGACTCTTTACTCACATTCTCTCACCGTACTCAGGTGTAAAATGAGTACCTGGCCGTTAACAGCGTTGTCTTTGTCCGAAAAATTGTAATATCGCCTAACAGGCGTCATGTCTCGTCCTACATGTTAAATGTTGCTGTTGACCAGGGACCCCTTGTAAAGCGCTTTGAGCACGTTAAGTGGATATTGCGCTATATAAAAGCTCTTCTTTTTTTCACTGTATTATACCATGTAAACAGTCGAGTGAATCCTTCAATGAATGCTTGTGGCAGAATAGGTCTTTTAGACAATATCAAAATAGGCACAATAATTGAATCGACGTGGAATCCTCTGTTTCCTATTTGAACCAGACCTGGTTGTCTGGATTTGTCTTTGGTGCTTTTAACTTCAGATCTACGATATTGCCCCAATACTCGGGCATTGTCCGTACTCACAGGATGGAAGATATACAGGGAGTGAGAGGTTGAGCGAAGGAGCTGATGATAAAGGCTAAGAAAAAAATGCAAGAAAGGGATAGAGACAGATAGATGGGTCGAGAATCAAAGAGAGAGAGAGAGAGAGAGAGAGAGAGAGAGAGAGAGGGAGGGAGAGAGAGAGAGAGAGAGAGAGAGAGAGAGAGAGAGAGAGAGAGAGAGAGAGCCGACCTGAGAAACAGTAATTGCAAATCTGCTCACTCACGCAAGGAAACGGAAACCTGAATTTAACCTTGTACTAGAAGAAATTGAAGATGAAAAGAGGGAATCTCCAGAAATGATCTATTTTCACGACCTGAAAGTATCACAACTAACGTCTTTGAAGAGTTGATGGCCTGTTAATTATAAATGTTTACCCTTCACTTACACGACAAGATTTTACCCTAAACTAACATGTTTGGGGAATACGGTACGCGAGATAGTAAAACTATAAGACATGAAGTGAGTAGGAAAGTGCCAGAAGACAATAGAGAATAAACATTTTTCGCGGTGGTGATTGGATCGTGGGGAGCTCATACGGTAGAGTCACCCTCTCACCGGTCAGGCGGAGTTGTCGTACCAGTAAGGTCGCGGGTTCAAACCCCCATCACCGCCGCGAAAAATATTTATTCTCTATTGTCTTCTGGCAATTTCCTACTCACTTCATCTCTTGTTGTTATCAACATAAGTGCCTGCTCACTTTCCTTGGTAAAACTATGCATTTTATCTCGATGGGCTCCGAGTTCAAACCCCATTTAATGCATTTTTGTTTTATTTAAGTTTAATCTTATCTTATCTTATTCTTTTGCAAGATTATTATCCCCATAAAACGTCAACTTATTCCTTCATGCCTCCACCAGCTTGCTCATTGTCTACTCCTACCTCTTCCTCACATTTCCCCTCCAAATTTTATACCTAGTTTCCTTTCTTTTAAAATAGGATACCTTCACCTTATTTTGTTCGAGTATTCGCTTTGCAGGCAAACGGACTGGTGGAAGCGGTCAAAATGTCTTCACCCCCCCCCCTTTTCCCAGCAATATTTGGTAGCTGGGCATACGGCAAAAAATCTTGGTGTATATTTTATTTTGACAACTCACTAACAATGCACACCTAAGTGAGCAAAATCCTTCGAATTACCTACATGCATATTAAGAACGTAAGGAGAGTGGAGTGAGAAACGTCATCCCAATCAACATCATGAAAATTCACTTCAATTCGCTCATCCCGTCCAGATTGGATCATTGCAAATCCCTAATATGAGGCACTACCCAAGCCCTTTCCTCAAAAACTCAAGTTGCCCAAAAACGCCGATTTTCAATCAAACAAGTACACGAAACGCATCCAAACTCAAAACTACTGGGGTTTTTTTCAGTTGCCGTGGGAAAAAATGGCTACCATCACTCATCGCGTATTCTACCTCGGTGTCCTGCAATACCCCGCCGAGTTTATTGTCCCGTATAAAACCAACGAGTCCAGGGTTAAGATCTGCAGGCGACACAGCCCTCATCTTTGTCCCACTAACCGTAGCCATAGTTAAGCTATATCCCGACACTGAAACCGTAGCCATCGTTAACTTAAAGCCTGACACTGAAATCCAAAAAAAAAACTGGCATTTTGACGTCGTTGTTTGGTTTTTGTAACGCCTAGTGAGTTGTCATTAGCAGTGCTTATTGAAACAAGTGGTCCCATTGGTTGAACTATTGAATACAACTCACGATTTGTTTTCTTTTGTGGCCAAAGACTGGCATTTTGACGTCCGATTTTGGTCAGTGTCAGGCTATAAGTTAACGATGGCTACGCACGAACACGCCTGAAAACAATGGGAGATCGATCTTTTAAACACCGTTCAACGCTCAATCTCTGTTCAACATCTTTATCATCAAAAGGCAGCAGTAGCTTCTTATGGTTCTCACACTACTATGTTATGACGATCGACCCAATCAGCAAAGTCCGGTCCGCATTCGTGCACCGTCGCGAACCTGCCTGGTAGCATCGTCATAACACACCGTTTAACTAGATGCTCTGCCGTTTCGGGCTTGCCCACATCGGGTACATGTAGGACATGTGGAAAGTCCCCACTGATGAAGCGCACTTGCTGTGAGGCAGCTCCTCGACCGACGCCGATTCGCAGCACCCAGTGTTTCCTCTTAATGGTATCAAAGCCAGGCAACTTCTCACAAAGCTTAGAGGAGTGTATGCCCCCCCCCCCCCCCCACGAGGGATTGAATTATCCATCACTGCATATTTTATACAATGATGCGATTTTCTCCATATATGTGTTATTGAGTAAAAAAATAAATGTTTAATAGTTGATCAAATTTGTTGTTGTTGGTAATATCTAGGAATTCTGGTGGGAGAGTGTTCCATTCCTTGATTGGTCTCGGGAAGAAGCGTTTTATATGTGTTGTAGAATACTCTGATAATTTCTTGTAAATGTACAGTGTTGTTTTGTGAAATACAGTGGTAGCGTTACTGCTGTTTTGTTGGAATGTACTGTTCTTGTGAAGAAGTTGGGAGCGTTTTACTCCGCCTACTCTCCAGTGTTTTCCACTTCAACAATTTCAGGGCCTCATTAACGCAAGGACAATCTGGAATAATGGGCATGATCTATATAAACTGTCCATGTCCTCAAGGTCATTGGTCGCATTACAAAATGTGCTCAAAATGACCCACATAGTGAATAGTGTTCACAGTTTTTGAAATATCTAAGATCACGAATGGTCATTTTGTTCAGCTTAACACATGTGTATGCTTACAACTTTCATAAACAAAGCAGCGTGTTTACATTTCTGAAGAAATATCCATTCGTTTGACAGCAACATATCATGTGATTGATGGCTTGGTTGGACGAAACACGAATATAGATCGGTCCCATTGACCGTGGATCTAAGAGAGCCGACAGACTGATTATTATTATTATTATTATTATTATTATTATTATTATTATTATTATTATTATTATTATTATTATTATTATTATTATTATTATTATTATTATTATTATTATTATTATTATTATTATTATTATTATTATTATTTATTGTTATAATAATAGTAATAATAATAATAATAATAATAATAATAATAATAATAATGATAATGATTTTAAGATAATAATAATAATAATAATAATAATAATAATAATAATAATAATAATAATAATAATAATAATAACGATAATAATTCTATACAAGACTGGGCCACATATGTTGTCTGACCAACAACACCTTATCTGTTTCCGCATCCGTTTAATGCTGTTATTTATCATTTGTTTACGTGTCATGTCATGGCCTGCAGAACATCAGTAGCCGTGCTGATGAAAGATGCGGATCTCTTGAACTGTAAGAACTGATGATAATAAACACCAACATTATTACAGAATGTGGTCAGAAGTAGTAAAGCGTGACAAATGAGTTAGCATCGGTGCTTAGACACTA
>NC_088365.1:10589490-10606990 GCF_034508935.2 Berghia stephanieae
AGATGATGATAGATAGATAGTAGATAGATAGATAGATGATAGATAGATAGATAGATAGATAGATAGATAGATAGATAGATAGATAGATATATGATAGGATAGATAGAAGATAGATGATAAGATAGATAGATAGATAGATATAGATAGATAGATTAGATATGATAGATAGATAGATTAGATAGATAGATATGATAGATAGATAGATATAGATAGATGATATAGATAGATAGATATGATAGATGATAATAGAAATAGATAGATAATAGATAGATAGATAGATAGATAGATAGATAGATAGATATAGATTAGATAGATAGATATGATAGATAGATAGATAGATATAATAGATAGATAGATAGATAGATAATGATAGATAGATAGATAGATAGTAGATGATAGATAGATAGATAGATAGATAGTATGTAGATAGATAGATATAGAAATAGATAGATAGATATGATTAGAATGATGATAATATATTGATAATATGATAATAATTAATAGAAATAAATGATAATAGAAGAGATAGTAAAAAATGATAATAATAGATAGATAAATAGATGATTGATGATAGATAGATAGATAATAGATAGATAGATGTAGATAATAAAGATGATAATAGATAGTAATAATAGAATAATATAGAAATAATAATAATGTGTAATATAGAAATAGAATATAATAGATGAGATAGTAGTAATAAAATAGGATAGAAGAAATAGAAATAAATTAAATTAGAAATGATATAATGATATGTAGATATAATAGATAGATAATAATAATAATAGATAATGATAAAAAGAAATAGATAGATAGAGATAGATAATAAATAATATAATAAATAGATAATAAAGATAGATAGAAAAATAGATAATATATATAGATAGATGAGATGATAAGATATGTAGTAGTATGTGAGTGATGTGAATATTGTTAATATAGATAGAATAATAGTGTATAGATGTGATAGATATAGAATATGATATAATAGTAATATAGAAGATAGATAATAGAAATAATAATATATAAATAAAGTGAAAGATAGATAGTAAAGTATAGATAATAGATAATAGTAATAAAAAGATAATAATAGATAGATAGATAATAGTGAATAGAATAAGATAGATATTTATAGATGATAGATAATATATAAATAATAGAAGATATATAAGTATAATAATGAATAGATAATAGAAGATTAGATAGATAAAATAGATAATAATAGATAGATAGATAGTAGATAGATAATAGATAATAGATAGATAGATAATAATAGTAGAAGATGTAGATAGAAGATATAAAAATAATAATATAGATTAATAGATTAGATAGATAGATAGAAATATAGATGAAAATAGATAGATGAAATATAATAGATAGATAATAAATAATAGATAGATAGATAGATAGTTAGATAGATAGATAGATAATAAAATAATAGTTAGAAGATAGATAATAATGATAGATAGTAGATATAGATAATAATAGATAGATAGATAGATAGATAATAATGATAGATAGATAGTATAATAGATAAGATAGATGATAATATAATAAATAGATAGTAGATAGATAGAAGATAGATAGATAATAATGATAGATAATAGAATAGATAGATAGATAGATAATAATAGATAAGATAATAATATGAAAGATAGATAGATAATGATAGAAGATATGATAGATAGATAATAGATAATATAATAGATAGAATATATAGTAATAGATAGATAGATAGATAGATAGAATAGATGAAATAGATAGATAGATAGATAGATAGATAGATAGATAGATAATAGATAATAATAGATATAAATAGATAGATAGATTAGATAAAATAGATAGATAATAGATAGATAATAGATAGATAGATAGAATAGATAGATAGATAGATAGATAAAGATAGATGATAAATATAGATAGATAATTGTATGATAGATAGATAGATGATAGTAGAGATAAAATAATAGATGATAATAGATATATAATAATAATAATAGATAGATAATAGATAGAAATAAGATATAGATAATATAATAGTATAATTAGAAATAGATAGATAATATATATAATAATAAATAGATAGATAATAATAGATAGATAATGATAATAAGATAGATAGATAGATAATAAATAGATAGATAGATAGATAGATAGATAGATAGATAGATAGATGATAGATAGATAGAAGATAATATAGATATAGATAGTAAAATAGATAAAGATAGATAAGATAGATAGAGATAGATAGATAGATAGATAGATAGAGATAGATAGATAGATGTAATATAGATGAATAATAGATAAGATAGATAGATAGTAGATAGATAGATAGATAAGATAAAGATAGATAGAAGATAGATGATAGATAATATAAAGATAATGATAGATAGATAGATAGAGTAGATAGAAGTAATAGTAGATAGATAATGTAGATAGTATATATGATAGATAAGATAGATAGATAGATAGAAGTAGAAGATAGAAGATATAAATAGATAGATAGAGAAGATGTAATAAGATAATAGATAGATATATAGATAGATAATAATAGATAGATGATAATAATAGATAGGTAGTAGAAGTAGATGATAGATAAAATAATAGAAGATATAGATAGATAGAAGAGATAGATGAAATAGAAGTAGATAGAATAAAGAGAAGATAATATAAGATAAAGATAATAATAGATAGATAGAGAAATGATGATAGATAGTAGATAGTATTAATAATAGATAATAGATAAGATAGAAGATAGATAGATATAATAGTAGATAGAAATAGTAGAGATAGATAGATAGATAGAGAGAAGAAGTAGATAGATAATAAGAATAGTTAGAGAAGTAGATGAGATAGATAGATAGATATAGAAGAAATAGATAGATAGATATTGATGATAGATATAGAATAGTATAAAATGATAATAGATGATAGTAATAGATATTATGATAGATGATAGTATAGAGAGATAGAGATGGATAAATAAGATAGATAGATAGATAGAATAGATATGATAGATAGATAGATAAAATAGATAGATATAGATAGATAAAGATAGTAGATAGATAGATAGATATATAATAGATAATAGATAGATAGATAGATAGATAGATAGATATAGATAGATAGAAAGATAGATAGATAGATAGATAGATAGATAGATAGATAGATAGAAATAGATATAGTAGATAGATATAATAATGATAGATAGATAGATAGATAGATTGATAGATAGATAGATAGATAGATAGATAGATATAGATAGATAGAGATAGATAGATAGATAGATAATAATAGATAGATGATAGATAGATAGATAGATAGTAGATGATGAGATAGAGATAGATAGGATAGATAGATAGATAATAATATAATATAGTAGATAGATAGATAGATAGATAATAGATAGATAGTAGATAGATAGATAGTAGATAGATGAAGATAGATAGATATAAAGATAGATAGATAGATAGAATAGATGATAGATAGAGATATAGATAGATAGATATAGTAGATAGATAGATAGATGATAGATAGTAGAATAGATAATAGATAGATAGATAGATAGATAGATAGTAGATGATAGATAGATAGATAATAATAGATAGATAGAGAAGAAGATAGATAGATAGATAGATATATAAATAGATAGATAGATAGATAGATAGAAGATAGATAGATAAAGATAGATAGATAGATAGATAGATAGATAAGATAGATAGATTAGATAGAAGATAGATAGATGATAGATAGATAGAGTAGATAGATAGATAGGATATATAGATAGAAGATAGATAGATAGATAGATAGATAGAAGATAGATAGATAGATAGATAGATAGATAGGACAGACAGACATGCGGACAAACAGACAGACAGACAGATGGATAGATAGATAGATAGATAGATAGATAGATAGAAGATAGATAGATATATAGATAGATAGATAGATAGGTAAGATGGATAGATAGATAGATAGATAGATAGATAGAAGATAGATAGATAGATAGATAGATAGATAGATAGAAGATAGATAGATAGATAGATAGATAGGTACATAGATAGATAGATAGATAGATAGATAGATAGATAGATAGATAGAAGATAGATAGATAGATAGATAGAAGATTGATAGATAGATAGATAGATAGATAGATAGATAGATAGAAGATTGATAGATAGATAGATAGATAGATAGAAAATAGATAGATAGATAGATAGATAGATGGATAGAAGATAGATAGATAGATAGATAGATAGATAGATAGATAGATAGATAGAAAATAGATAGATAGATAGATAGATAGATAGATAGAAGATAGATAGATAGATAGATAGATAGATAGAAGATAGATAGATAGATAGATAGATAGATAGATAGATAGAAGATAGATAGATAGATAGATAGATAGAAGATAGATAGATAGATAGATAGATAGATAGATAGATAGATAGATAGATAGAAGATAGATAGATAGAAGATAGATAGATAGATAGATAGATAGATAGATAGGTATAGATCGTTATTATTATCGCCGTCATTATAATCATTTGCATTAACGTCACCATCATAATTATCGTCTACAACACCACTGAAAGAGAGAGAGAGAGAGAGAGAGAGAGAGAGAGAGAGAAAGAGAGAGAGAGAGAGAGAGAAAGATAGATAGATAGATAGATAGATAGATAGAGAGAGAGAGAGAGAGAGAGAGAGAGAAAGGTGGGGGGGGATAATTATCATCATCATCATCATCATCATCATCATCATCATCATCATCATCATCATCATCATTGTCGTCATCATCAGCCTCATCGTCAACAACCACAAGAACGACCCCAACCACTTTGAAAACAACACATAGTCTACAACAACAAACAATACATCGTCACAACAACAAGTAATGGCACCTCAACCGTGCAATTTTCGTAATCCTTCCAAAGGTCGTTCTTTCAACGAGTTTTGATCGTTATGTCAATCATTTTACTTTGATGTAGAGACACTGATTGAACAAAGACACCAATTGGATTCAATAGTCTGATGTCACGTCGCCCAGCAACGGTTCTAAACAAAGAAAATCTGTACTTTTTGTTCTTCATGCTGGCTAGAACTTTTTATATGTCTTGTGATCAGAATGTGTAAAAGTCAAAACATGATCAGATTTATAATGTTTTTTTTTCCTCTGGATACGCTTTTATGCTCGTCGGAGATGTATTTCATAAGGGCGTCCGCCATTGTTCCGATAGTTTAGAGCCAGTTACTAAGTTACCATGCGTCATTACGAGGGAAGTGACGTTACGACTGTTGAAGCGTATTCTAAATTGTTGTCTTGAGCCATGACACTCGGTGATGAACAGGTAGGTATCAGGTATGGATCTATATATATATAAACGACGCAAATTTGACCACCTGAGACGATTTTTTATTCACATTCTCTCACCGTACAAATACTCGTTTGTAAAAAAAAATATAATGCGACTTAGGATAACGATGAACATCATCATTGCAGTCATCTTTACCAACATCGTTTCATCATCATCATCATCATCATCATCATCATCATCATCATCATCATCATCATCATCATCATCATCATCATCATCATATCGTCATCATCATCATCATCATCATATCATCATTCATTCTTTCTTCTTCTTCTTCTTCTTCTTCTTCTTCTTCTTCTTCTTCTTCTTCTTCTTCTATGTGGCCGTTTGGTATGACACTCTCTTGCGAATTGGAAGGTCCAGGGTTTGACTACAGTGATGAGCGGGGCATAGTTGAGTCCTCGGGAAAGGCTCTTTACTCACATCTTCTCAACTTACTCAGGTGTAAAATGAACACCTGGCAAAGAACATCATTGTCTCTGTCGGAATAAAATGACCATATCGTCTTGCAGGTATCATGTCCCGTTCCGCATGCTAAGTATTGCTATAGATAGTATGCGCTTGGCTTTGAAGCTCATAACATTGCCATCCGGAAGTATAACGGACCAACAAACAAAACTGTGTGTATCCGTGAACGTTTATAGTCGGGTTAATACAGTTCAGTGAGCATTACTCATAAACGCGGATGGCAAAAAACAATAACGAAGACATGAGTGACATCACCTTCGAACTATCTATACCCTTATATTCGCACTTCCTCCTTTCGCTTTTTACTGTCTCTGTTATAATATTGTCATTCTGACCCCCCCCCCCCCACCCCACCCCGCCTTCCCCCTTGTTAAATGTTTTGCATATTTTCAATCAGTGTTGACAATGACAATGTATTATTCATGAAATTGAAATCTGACGAAAAGACAGCGGCATCCTATACGACTACCCCCTAATGATATATCTAGCATCATTGTGATAACACCCCCACAGATACACCCACCCACACACGCAATTATATATACACACACACAAACACACACACACACACACACACACACACATACACACACTCATGGCGTCAATCCAGTATTGACGAAAATTGCGGGTTCAAAGATTAAACTGAATAAAATAAGGAAAATTCAAGTTTTTAGAAGTCATATATTTAAAGTCGGGGGTCCACCAGATAGCTCAATTGGTATAGCACTCGCTTCACATACAAAGGGGCCGGGTTCGAATGCTTTCTGACCCCCCCCCCCCCTCCCCACCTGACACCACCTCGATCCAGCCAACATTGATTGGGTAGCCGGGTCTGGTAGATCTTGCGGAAAGAACATTGCGATAGACTACCGCCCTATCCAAATAATATCAAACAATTGCTTTTGTCCGTTTCACGGTATAGAACCCGGGATAGACTCCGGCTCCCTGGGCCAAATGGCTTTGAAGGACTACTTTTTACATAAAGTCAAATTTTATAAGTTAATCTAAAGATTAAATTTTAAGCATCAGATTAACCCTTTCCTTACCACCCATAGGAAAATCGTCACATTCGTTACGATGCAGCCAACAGTTTATTTATTTTATTATGATTTCATTTTATTGTAGTTATAACTATAAAAACTCGACACTGTGTTGCAGAGCTTAATTTTCTGAACAAAATATAGAATATACTCGCTTCTAATCTGTTTGAAAAACCTAATTTTGTGTTGGATGAGTATGGAGTTTAGGGTAAAATTCTGAAAATAGCTGGTAAGGAGAGAGTTAGCCCTGATATATTACTGTTTTGAGAGGATTTGTTACAAATTATACAATCCCACCCACACATCACCCCCCACCCCCGCCTGCCTTCCCCAACCCACACAAATATTTGCGTTCAAGGCGGGAGAAGACACCAAAAACATCAATCTTATTGTCAGAGACCGGATGGACATGCCAAGCCGTTAGATGTGGATATAGCATAATTGACCATCACAAGACTATGTTTAAATGGCTAATCTTGTCATTGAAATGTAGGGAGAGGAGACAGAAGGCTGATTTAGGTAGACTTTGTTTTAAGGTACAGATAGAGCACAAGACACGTTTGCAAGAATAAATTATGTGTTTTCCAGTTTCCACGGAATGGAAAACACTTATTAAAATGGATGGGAGATGGAGTATAGTAATTGTATTCAATAGTCTGGTGTCACGTCGCCCAGCAACGGCGGCCATCGTGGTTCTAAACAGAGAAAATCTTCTTGCTGGCTAGAACTTTTCATATGTCTTGTGGACAGAATGTATAAAAGTCAAAACATGATCAGATTTATAATGTTTTTCTCCTCTGGATACACTTTTATGCTAGTCGGAGAAATATTTCATAAGAGCGTCCCAAATTGTTCCGATAGTTTAGAACCAGTTACTAAGTTACCACGCGTCATTACGAGGGAAGTGACTTCATGACTGTTGAAGAGTATTATTGTTATAACACAAGCTAGAAGTGTCTAAATGAACCAATTTAATGGGGAGTAGAAAACAGGGAGTAAATACGACTCATGAAAATGATACCACACAAAGCAAACGACTTTTCGGTCTTTATTGTCTAGTGTGTGTGTTTTTTTGTTTTGTTTTTTTTTGGTTGTTTTTTTTTGTTTTTTGTTGGGTTTTTTTTGGTTTTTTGTTGTTTTTTTTTGGTTGTTTTTTTTTTCTTTCAATTTTTTTTTTCAGCTTATTTCGTCATTTTTAAAAACAACAATCATTGATTTTAACGTTATATATATATATATATATATATATATATATATATATATATATGTATATATATATATATAATTGAGAAGATCTGAGGACAGATATGGTTGGAGGGACATGATCGCCGATGTCTGCAACAGGCCTGGCACTTGATGATGATTCACACTGTAAGGAACAAATATTTGTGCGGCTTTCTGGTCGTGTGGTGTGATATATATGTTTTTTTTTCCCCTCGGAAAATATTTCATAAGGGCGTCCACCATTGTTCCGATAGTTTAGAGCCAGTTACTAAGTTACCATGCGTCATTACGAAGGAAGTGACGTTACGAATGTTGAAGCGTATTTGTGGCCCCTTAAAACGATTTATATCGGGATGAACTGGGGAATAGAAATGCAATCTATAGCTAAAAACATGAAACTTTGGGTTAGTTTCTCTTCTTTCCGGATGAGAATAAATACAATTTAGTGAATAGTAAAACACCTCAAGTGCGTTTTTCTCATATAGGCATTATTTATTTTGTAAATTCTCTTTTCGAGGTTATGTCCAGTGTGTCACATTTGTCGAGATCTAGAAGTTGAAAACCGAATTTATGGACAAATGAACATGTAATTGTTGGTGGGTTAGGTTAAATATTTGTGATACTGCTTTCTTCAGAAGAGGAGTGGGTGGTTGGGGGGGGGGGGGTTGTCTCGAGATCTCAGTTGTCAGAGCACTCGCTTCACACATAGTGTACCGACAACGATTCCGGATGCAGTCAAGATCCCCCCCCCCCCTTCCCACCACCCACCTCCCTTCTCGAGAAGAATGAGTTATACAACGTGAGCTTTTGTATTGAGCAGTACCCACTTAACGTAAACAAAGCGTTTTGCATAGGGTTTGTTTTTTTGTTTTTTTTTTTTTTTGTATCAAACAGCTACACTTACCAATAGAAAATGAAATGACTCATGTAGGACGATATTACAATCTTTTTTCTTTCCGGCTAAGTACTCATATAATACCCGATTTACGGTGATATGATGTGAGTAAAGAACCTTTTTAAAATGACATCTTTGCGTCGATCGATCCCGGGACCTACTAATCCAATGGCAAGAGTCACACCACACGACCAGAAAGCCGCACAAATATTTGTTTCTTAAAGTGTGAATATCTTAAATAAGGATTAAATACTCTCCAACACCTACGCTTATCTGGGCGGGGTCTTCTTGACCTCCAATGGTTAGCAAGGAGGTCTCTTGCTGCATCTGCTTTCCCTCATTTTATATGATTTGCCGTTCCATGCTGCTCTCTGGCTTTGTTCTGGATTGATTTTTCCCCTGCTCCTGGTGAGGATCCTTAGCAGGGAAATAGTCAAATGAATAGTATATCTTTTTCTCAAAAAGATTATTTTTTTCCTTATAAACCATCTCTTCGTTATGTACTTTTATCGTTATTAGTTTTATGTCCTAGTTTTAAACATTCTGTACTTTGGATACATTTTAGTGTGTCCTTCATAGTGGGATCCTGGGTGGGACTTTGGTAATATCAAAATAGACACATCGATGGATTGTTCGTGGAATTTTCTTTTCCCTCGTTAAACTAGACCTCTTTATCTTGCTTTTTCTTTGGTTATTCTAACTTCATATCTACACAAGTTCATCTACACCATCTTCCTCTTTACTGGCGCTGATATTACCTGTCCAGCGCAGTAAAACTCCTTAATTTTTTTTAAAAGACCCATTTCATCTCTATACATATTTCTTTGTTGGCAATATGTACACTCCAGGATAGCACCAATTTAAGGCAGTAAGTAACAATTTTCTTTTCATTGTACCTCAAAGTACAATGGCATTTTCTTATTTTGTCTTTTGATGGTAAATGTTTCATTTATGAATATTACATGGTGTATGAAACGGGACCAATTGTTTAAAAATGTATCATGTTGGGTTGAATTGCTGTTTAAAATCATCCCGTTTTAAGCCTGACTTAAAACATTTAAGTTTTCTTTTTCTTCTTCTTCAGTCCTCATCCCACAATGGGTATGGACCACCAATGAAACTTTTACATCCTATTTTATTCTGTCGTTGGTCATTCTTTCCATGTCCTGCCAGCGCATCCCAGACCTCTTCAGGTTTATCAGAAGGTCTCTCCTCCATGTTGACCTAGGTCCTCCATTTTTTCCTCTTTCCGGATAGATTCCAATGCAGTGCTGTCCTTGTGATATTGTCCTATGGTTTCCTCAATGCGTGTCCTATCCAGCTCCATTTTTTTCTTTTGTATAAATACCGTTCAATGGCCTCTTGACCTGCTTTTCTCCACACTTCTTCCTTTTTTAAATTTTGTCAATCTATTTTATCTTCTAGATTTTGCGAAGACATCGATTGTCAAATGTTTGGAGGCGATGAAGAATGGATTTAGTGGTTTTTGAGCCATACAGGAAGATATTCTTGACATTTGAATTGTTTATTTTGAGTTTTGTTTCTATTTTAATTGTTGGACTTTTTTTTATGTTCAGTGATTTGAAGGCTACTTTAGCTTTTTAAATTCGTTTCTAATTTACGTTTTAAGCATTTAGTATTTTGGTTTATAAAACTTAAATGTACTAATTCTGATCATTTTTGTCTTTAATCTCGTTATGTTTCATCAAGCTCATATCAGAGTGATGCAGTTGGTCTCCAACTCATGTGTTTTAGTTCGATAGTGCTAATAACTTTGGGCTCGTTGAAAAGCGCTTTATTCGCATTAAGTGGATAGTGCGCAAACAGCACAATAACTTTATTACAGCCTAACCGATAGCCGAAAAAATTGAATCAATAATGAATTTTTCAGAAAACTAATGATAAAGATAGAGTGCTTTGATGTTGTAAAGTATCCAGTTAGACTCGACATGCTAATTACTCCAAAGAATTAAAAAAAAAAACAAATAACTGGTTATTGGAAGATGGTGCAAATTTTAGACAAATTGTATATTTGAACACGTATATTCCAATCCTTAAATTAGCATATATACGTCGAGTTATTCATTAAGTTCACTAAGTAGTCAATAAATATTAGGAGAAAACGAAGAATTAATTGTAAGTTTTAAAGCTTTAACCAGGTAGTGTTGGTGTATTACGAGAGATTGATTTTAACTAATCTTCCTAATCAGATGTCGCAGTTATGATTGATCTGGTTTTTTTATTCCGATTTTTTGTGTGCAGATCAACAATGGAGCAACAACAGACAACAAACGTGTTACTTCAGTCCAGTGCTTCAGATGATGGTACTATTATTTCAAAAGCATCGTTCCCAACAGATTCGCCTAATGTGAACGACAATCAAATTGACAGTGAAGATGTTGAAACATCCCAAATAAACTCTTCAGAATCAAGTTATCCTAAAATTGTTGTAGATGATCGCGATTCTAAATCAGATGATTCAGGTCCAAAGGAAGGTCGTAAATCGGTTGCTTGCTCTATCATTCGATGGAGTCCAGTTAAAAAGCAAAGAACTGAGGGACGTAAGTCAGAAAGTCAACAAACGTCAAAACCTACTACAAATACAATTGCAGTTTCTAACGAGTCGCGTGATGAGGACGCCCAAGCCGTTAAAAAGCAAAGAGAAGAAACACTGAAGCCAGAGAATCAAAAAACCTCAAAACCTACAACTAATGACATTACAGATGGAGACATGTTTCAGATGGAAAACGCTGAAGTAGAAATAACTAGCGATAAGAGAGTGGATTCAGATCTAAATGAAAAACCCATAGTTAAATCTGTCGGAGAGAACATGGACACAAGAGCACCACTTGCTAAAAGAACAGGTATGGGATCTCAAAATGTCTCTTTGGAGGAAAATATAGACAGAGGCGTAGACATAGAAAACATTTCAGAGCATTGTCAGCAAACTGGCTCAGAGAGCAGAACCAGAGGTGTGGAGTCTCGAGATACGTTAAATTCAAATAGTAGTATTGTCGATGATGAGATTGAAATGCGGGAATCCGTTCCAAAAGAGTTACTTGGCGATCGGCGAAGAGCGGAGCGTCCAAGAACTTTACAAACGTCAAAGTCGGACGTTGGTCTGGAAGAAGATCACAGACATTTCTGTCAGATGGTAGAGCGCATGCGTCAAGATCTTCAACGACCAGAGGCGCCCTATATCAACAGGAAAGGAAGTATCCGGCATTCCGGGAAGAAGCCCACATTGAGCAGGTAAATTCAAAGACTTTGTCACCCATTTTTTCTTTGTAAACACGAGAAATCTATAATATATTAATTTGAATTTGATAATAGGTTCTGATAGATTTCTTTCTCCAAGCAAATTTATTGATCTTGTTTGTAGTCCATATCTACTGAGCCCCTTACCTTCCCCGTCCACCATTATTTATTAAGATAGGATTATGTCCTATTCGTTAACATGTATAATTTGAAGCGATAATGAATAAACGATTATTTTCAAAGCTTGAATCTTGTGAGAGAAATTGAATGACCAGAACATGTCTTCATCCTCGTCCCTCTAGATTTCGCCCTCCCAGCCTGCTTGGATTACCTCATCGTAAACAAGACATCAAATTAGGATGCCGATCCCCGTTCGTCTTCACCAGCAGCAGAACATCAGCCAAATCCACCGTCTCCGTCACAGAAGGTAAGTAATCCCTCCTGCCCCCCCCTCTCTCTCTCTCTCTCTCTCTCTCTCTCTCTCTCTCTCTCCCTCTCTTTTTTTTTTTAAATTTTCTCTCTCTCTCACCTTCTATCTTTTTCTATCTCTCTCTCCATATCTCCCGTTGTTTTTGCTCACATCCCAACGTTCTATCTCTCTCTCTCTCTCTCTCTCTCTTGAAATATATTACATGTTTTTATATATATATATATATATATATATATATATATATATATATATATATATTATGTATATAGATATATTACATCACAGAAGGTAAGAAATCCTCCCTTCCCCCCCCCTCCCCTCTCTCTCTCTCTCTCTCTCTTCTCTCTCTCTCTCTCTCCCTCTATCTATCTTTTTTTCTACCCCTCTCTCTCTCCCTATCTCTCTTTTTTTTTGCACCCAGACCAACGTTCTATCTCCCTCTTGACATAACATAGAGTATGTGCATGTGTGTTTGTGTAAGAACGTATCTGATTGTCTCTTGTCCACATTTTCTGAACTATGCAATAATATGCCATTTTGACCGACATCAAGAATTGCATTGGAGTCTGTGATATTTTTCATCAAAGTCAATGTAATATATATATATATATATATATATATATATATATATATATATATATATATATATATATTATCATTAACTATTATGAGACAAGACACATTTTCCCCCACTCTTGCAACTTTTGGGAACCATTACACATGTGGGACTGATAACAAAATGACCATAAAAAAAGCTTACCATATGTTTGCATGATTTCCAAAATGTTCCGAACTACGAACTCCATTGCTTTAAAAAAACGTTACTTTTAGGTTGACAATAAACCTTTTACGTCACTCATTCTTCAAATATCGATCGATTACAATGATCCCCTTCTTGTCTAAAACTCTGAAACCTGGATCATGACAAAAGTCTCAGGTTGGATAAAAAAAAAAAACAAAAAAAACAAAACAACTTCCCTTTATTCATCCCATAGGAGAAAATTTGTCTCTAGAGTCTATTCCAAAGGAAGACTGGAATGCTCATGCGTCAAGTGCAGTGCAGCGCCGCAAATTGAGCCAGAGCGATGTGACTTACTCAAGGCCACACAGTGCAGCGGCGGACGATCGAACTCGGTACCTTTCGGGTAGGCTGTCCCCTTAGAGAGTTGTTGCCAAGAGGAGGGTCATTTTAATAGATCAATATTTGAAGAGCGAGTTTTCCGGCCGAACTTTAAATAAAGGAGTTTTTTTTCCCCAGATCATGACATGATCGCTGTTAAACTTCTTTATCCGATTTCAAATTATTGAGAACAAGATTCTATCCTTTGAGACCACAGAAATAAATGCAAATCATTATTTTAATGGGACTGGAGGGAAGAGATAGATAGAAAGATAGATAGATCAAAAGATAGAGAGAGAGGAGAGAGAGAGAGAGAGAGAGAGAGAGAGAGATAGATAGATAGATAGATAGATAGATAAATAGATAGATAGATAGATAGAGATAGATAGATAGATAGATAGATAGATAGAGAGAGAGAGAGAGAGAGAGAGAGAGAGATATTGAAGTTGGTAATGGGAGCGAAAGAATTTGGAGAGTAGAGCTTGTCAGATTCAGACAGTGGCATGAAATCGAATCCTGCGATGAAGAAAATTAAAATCTGTTACAATCCAGTGTTCGAAATTAGTTTCTTAGTAACTTATTGTTAAGGGAAGTAAAATTTACGGCGTGGCGTCGAATTAGACCGAGAACATTCTAAAAGTGTAGAAAAGATAATTCTTTTCTTCCACCACGTGACAAATGGATCCAGTGGCCTGGGCATGAAGGAATATAGACAGTCCATTAACTTTCTCCTTACCAGCCATTTACAAAATTTTCCCTGAAACTTCACACGCACCTAAATACAAGAATAGCTTTTTTTCTACTCAAACAGAAAAAGGAACAAATACATTCTATACATATAATTGTCCAGTGTCGAATTATTTTTTTCGCTAGACGTATAAATAATATCAGAATGAGAAAACTGTTTGTTACATCGTAACGAATGTGACGATTTTCCTATGGATGGTAAGGAGGGGATGATCACATCATCATCATCATCATCATCATCATCATCATCATCATCATCATCATCATCATCATCATCATTATCATCATCATCATCATCATCATCATCATCATCATCATCATCATCATCATCATCATATGCTATCATATGCTATTTTTACCGTCTTGACATTAAAATCCTACATACAAAAGTAGCCCCAGAGTTTCTTGTCTCGATTATCTTAGCCTCGGTGTTAACAAAAACAACAAGCTACCTCGCCCCGATTGGTACCAGATCGAGACTATGAGTCACATAATATTGACATCGGGCACATTACAAGATTACACATTATTCACTCATTCGATCTGTTCGCGCGAATGACCTTCACCCTATTACTATTTTACGTCATCTGACCAATCAGAAGTCATAGGTCATGGCCTTAAAATGACCTATGTCACCCCAATTAGTATCATCATTATCATTTCTATGGATAACTCACCCATCATTCTCAGAACTAATCTATTTTCCTTGTCGTTTGACCTCCCAAGAGTGGATTGGGTCTAATTATTAGGAAAATCCTTCGAAAAATTGATTTTGAGATTTTGGTGGGAAATGATATTTTATTGTCTTAGAAATAATATAATTGAAGTCCATATTCTTGAAGTAGACTATAAAGGCACGAAAAATACAGTGAAAATGGTACAGTTAGTCAGAAACATGTGGAAAACTGGAAGCTATTTTGCTATTGTCTCAATATGTCATTTTTCTAAGGGTATGGGATACTGTGTCAAACGTTTCTCAGAATCTATGCGATGAAATTGTCTGAACATTTTTACAGTTATCACAGAGATAATGTATTATGTCACCATAGAGATATTTTTTGATAAGATATGTGAATTTTGAATTATAATCCTAATTCTGAATTTTTAACTTCAATTTTGTCATAACATTTTGATTCTCAACTTTGTAATGTTCTAATAAAAAATCCACAAGCTAAAGCCGTAAAATCTCTCTCTGGTGACACACTATGGTACAATGTTGACAGGAAGGAAGAATATGGAAGTCATTCCTTCATTTGTTTTTGTGGAACGTTTGCCACAAGATTGTTATATTTTTTATGTCAAACCCCCAAATTAGGTCGCAAAATAGGTATCAATAAAGATAATTAAAATTTTCACCATAAATGTTGTTTTTAACCTAGAATGACGATACAGAATGATTAAAACCGCCCAATATAGGTAATTAATTATTTTTTTTAGAAAAGACTCAAACCGCCCCTTAAGAGTGGATTGCTACAAATCAGACAGTGCTAGAGAAAAGAAGAAAGCCGAAGTTTATTTATCCATCCATCACCTTATCTCTATCCTTACGGGCCGTTTTTCAGGAAAACTTGATTGTTTTACACTCAAACTGAAGAGATATGAGTATCTACTTGAAAATAATTTTTTTAAAATGGATATTACGCTATATAAATGCTCAGTTGTTTGGGGTTTTTTTTTTTCATTTCCTTCAATAAAATATGAAAGTTTAACGCAAGTATTACAATTTTTACTTTACATAGTCAGGTCTCATTTCAGAAAAAAAAGTCAAAGGGAACGCGAGAGAGAGAGAGAGAGAGAGAGAGAGAGAGAGAGAGAGAGAGAGAGAATATGTGTGTGTGTGCGTGCGTGCGTGCGTGCGTGTGTGTGTGTGTGTGTGTGTGTGCGTGTGAGGAGCGGGTATAGGGAGTAGGTACCAATGAATAATAATGAAGTCTTTTACATTTTATTTTATTGATATTAGAGGTAAGTTTTCTCGTCAAACTTTAAAAAAAGATGAATTTTGTCATTTTGTGATAATCGATAGTCTCAAACAAATCTTTTTTTTCTTTTTCGATTTTTAAATATTTTAAAGAAGTGCAAACGAGCTGATTTGTTTAATGATATTATTCTTTTTTTTAAAAATCAGAGAGAGAGCAGACACAATTATTGATGATGTGATCAAGAAGCTTCCAGACTTTTCCCCAGAATACTATTTGCCTGCAGGAAGTCTTGTCTGTAGAAGTTTGTGAACTCAAGGTCTTAGTGGGTCAATAGCTGATATTATTATATAAACTATGACTCTGTCTCTCTCTCTCTCTCTATCTCTCTCTCTCTATCTCTCTCTCTTTCTCTCTTTCTTTCTTTTTCTCCCTCTCTATCTCTCTTGCTCTCTCTCTTTCTCTCTCTCTCCATCTCTCTCTCTCTCTCTCTTTCTCTCTTTCTCTCTTTCTTTCTTTTTCTCCCTCTCTATCTCTCTTGCTCTCTCTCTCTCTTTCTCTCTCTCTATCTCTCTTTCTCTCTCTCTCCCTCACTCTCTCTCTTTCTCTTTCTTTCTTTTTCTCCCTCTCTATCTCTCTTGCTCTCTCTCTCTTTCTCTCTCTCTATCTCTCTTTCTCTCTCTCTCTCCCTCACTCTCTCTCTTTCTCTCTTTCTTTCTTTTTCTCCCTCTCTATCTCTCTTGCTCTCTCTCTCTCAATGTTTCTCCCTCTCTCTCTCTCTCTCTCTCTCTCTCTCACACACACACACACATTATGCACACCTACACACATACATGTTTCCATTTATTCAGGTTTACCTTAAGCGCGTGTGCCTGACCCAGTGTTCGAAACTGGAATAATATCCTGGTGAACCAGATATTTAAAAGATTATATTAAATTTGAAATGACTGCTATAAGTAAATATGGTATTCTTAGTTTTCGTCACTTTATTATATGACATATCTATTCATCAGATGATGATGAT
>NC_088365.1:10616990-10619490 GCF_034508935.2 Berghia stephanieae
AGATGATGTGGATGTTTCGAGTTTCCCCATTGTCAGAAAAAAAGACCACCCCCCCCCCCCCCAAAAAAAAAAAACATAAAAAATAATAATAATTAATTAATAAATATTTTAAAAAATAATAAAATATACATGATGAATGAAACACTAAAGTCAAATGAATTTTGTCTTTAGGGTCTTATTCTCCTTTTCTCTCTCTCTCTCTCTCTCTCTCTCTCTCTCTCTCTCTCTCTCTCTCTCTCTCTCTTTCTTTCTTTCTTTCTTTCTTTCTTACTTGTTATCTCCAATACCCTTTTTAAAAATAATCCATCCCTTCGTTTTATGTCCCTTCGTTCCAATAAACGTTTTATGAGTTTTTATGCCTCTCTCTCTCTCTCTCTTATCCTTCCCTCCTCTCAGTTACTCCCGTCTCAGTTCTGATGGCTCCATAACTTCCTTTTCCCAGTTTTAGTTCCAATAGAAATTCATTATAATAGTCCTGTCTGTATATCCCTAGTTCTCTCTCTCTCTCTCTCTCTCTCTCTATCTATCTATCTATCTATCTATCTATCTATCTATCTATCTATCTCTCTCTCTTTCTTTCTCTCTCTCTCACTCTTTCTCTCTCTCTCTTTCTCTCTTTCTCTCTCTCTCTCTCACTATTTCTCTTTCTCTTTCTCCTCTCTCTCTCTATCTCTCTCTCTCTCTCTATCTCTCTCTCTCTCTCTCTCTCTCTCTCTTTCTCTTTCTGCCTCTTGGTCTCCCACCCCTATAATTTGTCTCACAGGATGTTTACCACAAAGGCTAGACATAGGACAGTATTACCGGAAGTTGTCAAACGCCCGTGAGCTATTTAAAGCAAATAATTACGGGACAAACAAGTAAATTAACTTATTTTAAATGGGGTGAAACTATCTGTTATTTTCAACTAGAATCGATTGCCGGTTTCAAAACTGGGTGTGATAAATAACATAGTGAAATTGAATGTAAGCTTCAATTTAATTGCGAAAACAGATAAAATGGACGTTTCGGGTTTCCCCTTTATCAACAAACAGGATGAATGAAACACTACAGATGAATGAGATGATGTGGTAGTGGCGTTGTTAAGATGAATTAGTCAGGTTAATACAATTTAGTGAGAAAAACTCATAAACACGGATGGCAAAACACAATAACAAAGAATGACGTCAACTTCGAACTATCTATAGATAGTATGCGCTTGGCTAAGAATCTCACAACATTGCCATCCGGAAGTATAACAGACCAACACACAAAACTGTGTGTACCCATGAACGTTTATAGTCAGGTTAATACAGTTTTGTGAAAGTTACTCATAAATGCGGATGGCAAAAACAATAAGAAAGACCCGAGTGACGTCTACTTGATTCTATCTATAGGGAGTAAATGTGCGATTTCAAAAAAGAACAAAACAAACGATTGCCCCGACAAGGTATCATGACAACTCGTTATATATTTGTATATCTTGCACAACTGTAACCTCCCTTTTCACTTTCATAATATTTTCAAATAAAATATTACGTTTTGTGAAAAGTAAACATTGGAAAAATGTTGCCTAATTCAATATTACTGGGGGAATTTAGGAAGGCTCAATTTTGGGACGATTTTGTTTTCTTGAAATTTGCTTTCTTCTTTTCTTGGTTATAGGCGGAACGAAAGTGACGTCACTCGGCTCTTTGTTATTGTTTTTATATTATAGTCTCTTTAAAGATTAATTTTCACAAAACTCTATTAATCAGACTATAAACCATTGTGCCTAGGTATGTTATAGATAGTATGCGCTTGGCTAAGAAGCTCATAACATTGCCATCCAGAAGTATAACGGAGCAACACACAAAATTGTGTGTATCCATGAATGTTTATAGTCAGATTAATACAGTTTAGTGAACATTACTCATAAACGCGGATGGCAAAAAACAATAACAAAGACACGAGTGACTATAGATAGAATGCGCTTGGCCAAGGAGTTCACAACATTGCCATCTGGAAGTATACCGGACCACTCACAAAACTCTGTGTAACCATGAACTTTTATAGTCTGGTTAATACATTTTAGTGAGAACAACTCACAAACATGGTTGGCAAAAACAATAACAAAGGCCTGAGTGACGTCATCTTCGTTCTATCTATAGATAGTTCGAAGATGACGTCACACAAGGCTTTGTTGTTATATTTTGCCATCCGCGTTTGTGAGTTATTCTCACTGAACTGTATTAACCCGACTATGAACGTTCATGGATACACAGAGTTTTGTGTGTTGGTCGTTATACTTCCGGATGGCAATGTTATGAGCTTCTTTGCCAAGCGCATACTATCTATAGATAGTATGCAGATGACGTCACTCAGGCCTTTGTTATTGTTTTTGCCATCCGCGTTTGTGAGTTGTTCTCACTAAACTGTATTAACCAGACTATAAAAGTTCATGGTTACACAGAGTTTGTGTGTTGGTCCGTTATACTTCCGGATGGCAATGTTGTGAACTCCTTGGCCAAGCGCATTCTATCTA
>NC_088365.1:10626990-10661990 GCF_034508935.2 Berghia stephanieae
AGATAATTACGAGACAGAAGGTTATTGCTAACGATACAATTTTAAAAAATAACAACAACGCGTCACTGAAGGTCGTGGCAAGAGTACAATGTAATAATCCATGTACGAGTAATTGCTCCGTGAAGGGACATTGTAACCAATGTAACGATAACGGCCTATCAATGATTTATAGAGACACGGTTAAGAAAAAAAGCTTACAAAATACCACTTCTCCATCCAAAACCACCTTTTAGAGGGATGCGTAGAGGGAAAGCGGGCATTACAGGTCGACAGGCATGGAAATGGATGGATTTTAAAAATAATTAAAAATTGAGCTTTATATAGCGCAATATCCACTAAATGTGCTCAAAGCGCTTTACAAGGGGTCCCTGGTCAACAGCATCATTTAACATGTAGGATGGGACATGCCGCCTGTTAGGCGATATTACAATTTTTCGGACAAAGACAACGCTGTTAACGGCCAGGTATTCATTTTACACCCGAGTACGGTGAGAGAAAGTGAGTAAAGAACCTTTTCCAAGGACTCAACTATGCGCCGAGCGCGAGGCTCGAACCCAGGACGTTGCGATCCGAAAGCGAGAGTCCTACCACTAGACCACATAGCCGCACAACATGGCAACAAGTCATGGACTGGCCTTACTGCAGCTGAATGCAACAACAGGGCGACGGATAGACATGCTTGGTTAGGAAATTTCACGTCGACCTCTAAAGAGAGGCTATGTGGTCTTTACGTATAACACTCGCTTTCGGATTGGAAGGTCCTGGGTTCGAGCCTCGCTCGGCGCATAGTTGAGTCCTTGAAGAAGGCTCTTTACTGACATTCTCGCACCATACTCATGTGTAAAATGAGTACCTGGCCATTAACAACGTTGTCTCTGTCCAAAAAAAAATGTAATATCGCCTAACAGGCGTCATGTCCCGTCCTACATGTTAAATGTTGCTGTTGACCAGGGACCCCCTGTAAAGCGCTTTGAGCACGTTTAGTGGATGTTGCGCTATATAAAATCTCAATATAAAGAGATGACACGCCGGAGAGAGGTAAAAAAAGGACAGGATAAAAAGAGTTTAAAAAAATATCAATAATGCAAAATAATCGGTAACGATGATATAGAGAAAAAAGAGAAAAAAAAAATTCCTTAGAATAAAGAAACTCCGTTGACCTTCGGCCTAAGACATTATCTACCCATAATTCTTTGTTTTAGATTAGATACTTAAGTGGCAGAAGTTTATTGATAATGAGAAGGAAAAAAAACAGCAACGGGTCACCGAAGGTCGTGGCAGTAGAGTCATGCAATAATCCATGTAATTGCCTCCCCTAAGAGACATTACATTCAATCTAAAGAATATGTGACCCATCGTCTCAAAACGGTATTATGTCGGAATGAACCAGATGCTTAAAAGCCGAATTTAATAATAAACAGGTCAAAAATATAAATTGTTGGCATTAGCACCCTAAAATATGGCATATATTCTCTTCAATAAACATAAAAACTCAACACAAGTCTGATATTTCTGATTATAAATTAAATTATCAAAATGTTGACCAACCCTTCTTAATACCGTTCTGAGGCGAAAGGTCACATATGGTGTATCATTGATTTACAGATCGATCGATCACGATCAATCCCATGGCCGGATGTTCGTCGGAGGGGGGGGGGGGGGATGGGATTTGCGTGAAGCAGAAGTTACAGTCTTCCTCCATGCCTGCCTGTTGCTAGCCCCTTGTAGCAGCTCCGGAACCGACATCTCTGTCCATTCTTTTATATTGTCCAGCCACATCTTCCTTTGGCGCCCTCTTCTGTGGTGGCCTTCGACTGTGCCCTGTAGGAATGTCCTGTTCGGGCTATCGTGTCGAGTATGGTGTCCAAACCAAGACAGTTTTCTGCGCTTCACAGTCAATAGAAGAGGTTCTTGTGAGCCTGCCCAAGCTTCTATTTCTTCCTGGACGTCTTCGTTTTTACAGACCCTAGGTTAAAAAAGGGACAGGATAGAAATCATCAAAAATGCAGAATAATCGCTAACGATGATAAAGAAGATAAAAAAGGAGTAAAACATATTCCTTAGATCAATGAACCGCGGGTCGTTGAATAGATCATCATCTAAATTACACGTAAAAGGACTATATTTTTCAGCTGGGTATTTTTTAAAGTTTTACGTAACATGAAACATCATATCTTCACTCTGACATACTGAATGGAAATTGAACCAAAGTTCACAATTCTCTTCAACAGTCGTAACGTCACTTCCTTCCTAATGACGCATGGTAACTTAATAACACTGGTTCTAAACTATCGGAACAATGGCGGACGCCCGTATGAAATATTTCCCCGGCGAGGATAAAAGCGTATCCAGAGGGGGTATAAAACATAAATTTGATCATGTTTTGACTTTTACACATTCTGATCACAAGGCATATGAAAAGTTCTAGCCAGCATGAAGAATAAAAAGTAATGATTTTCTTTGTTTAGAACCAAGATGGCCGCCGTTGCCGGGCGGCGTGACATCAGACTACTGAATCCAACTGATGTTATAAATACAATTTCTAGCATGGAGAGTAAAATAAAGGGGATAAATTATTTTATTGGGTCATTTGAACAGCTCCAGCTTTTAGCAATTAATTTCTGGCACCAAATTCATCATGCCATAATACCACTTCGAGACGAGGGCTTACATGTTTTCTTAAAGAGCGAAAAAGCTGGAATTTCATATTTCTGATCGATTTACTAACTTAACCCTCCCCTTACCACCCATAGGAAAATCGTCACATTCGTTATATGCATCCAACAATTTTCCTATTCTGATTTCATTTTGTTATAGTTATAGTCATATAAACTTGACACTGTGTTGCATAGCTCATTTTTCTGAACAAAATATATAATTTACTCGTTGCTAATCTGTTTGAAAAATCTATTTTTGCGTTGCATTAGTATCTATGAAGTTTTGGGGTAAAATTCTGTAAATAGCTGGTAAGGAGAGAGTTAAAATTCACTTTTCAGCACCCGATTCATCTCGACATACATAATACCAATTTGAGTTGGTGGGTCACAATTGTGACCATTCGTCTCAAAACGGTATTATGTCGGAATGAATTGGAACCCGGAAAGTGACTTTAGAACTAAATTGATAGTAAATAAGAATGTTTGAGCTTTTTCATTGTGAGAAATTGTCTTCATTCACTAAAATAACAAATCAAAATTAACCCCAAGTTTCATGTTTTGTCAATAAATTCTATTTTTTTGCACCAAAGTCATCCCGACATAATACCGTTTAGAGAAGGTGAGTCACAATTTTGTCTGTTTTAACTTTCACTCTTACCAATCATTTCGCGTTACTGTAGTGCCTACTAATAATTATTAATTAAGTTGTCTCCCCTGTCCTTTACAAGCCACGAACGACAACTAGGTGTCATTTGATTGGCTATGATTATGTCCCTTTGGGACTAGACACATTCATTTATTTTATCCATATTATGCTATTATCACAAATTATTTACGCGTTGTATTATCACAGACCGATGTGTCTGAGCCGACGTGTACATATATGCAGGTCTGACATCTGAATCCAATTATGGGCCTTGTTTATTATTATTATTATTATTATTATTATTATTATTATTATTATTATTATTATTATTGTTGTTGTTGTTGTTGTAATGGACAATAGTGTGTGTCATGTTTTGAGATTTCCATTACAACAATGACCCCATAATGAATTGGTCTATCAGACCTTCAAATAAGTGCACGTCGGTCTGAGCCAAGTAAGTACTGAGAAAAAAAAATTGGTCATTCAGATTTTAAGCTCATTATAACTCACTGCCACGGTATCATTCTTATTTCCTTCGAAGTTATGCAGCACCAATAGTGAAATGTGCTTGTTGTCTTTGAATACATAGAGCGATATACTTGAGTTTTTGTATACCGCAATATCCACTAAACATGCTTAAAGTGCAATACTAAGGGTCTCTGGCGAACAGCAACACTTTACATTTAGGACGAGACATTATGACGCTGTTAACGACCAGGTACTCATTTTACACCTGAGTACGATGAGCGATTGTGAGTTAAGATTCAACCTATGCACCGCTCAGAGCGGAACTCAACCCATGGACCTTCCGGTCCGAAGGCAGGTGACACACCACTAGACCACAAGGCTTTTCATATTAAAATAAAATTCACCCGGCTATCCAATATTACGGAGATAACGATAAAGGGAGTAAATCTGACTCATGAATACACATTTTATTGACTCATTCAGGCACCTCTATTTATTAGTTTTACTATCTGATGTTATAATATCCGGATGGACATTGGGCCTTTAAAAAATACCCAGCTGAAAAATGTGACCCTCCGTCGGGATGATTCAAACCCCAAAAAGTGAATTTAGAGATAGAATGATGAGAAATTGGAGCTTAGAAGTTTTTGCAATGCCAGAAATAGTCTTTATACTACACCATAACGTACAGAAATTAAACCCAAGTTGGATATTTGTGGCTATGAATTCAATTTCCCTTACCGAGTGGATCCCGACATAATACCGCTTTGATACGGTGGGTCACAAATATAGTCTTTTTCGAAGCCTTTCCATTTTCACTCTTTCGTTAGTATTTTACGATCATCGGCTTCAGGCAGCCCTTACCGTTTTCTACTTTTCCCTGTTGATTCATTTGAGTTTTTTCGTTGATTCACTTGAATTATACTTCTGCTGCCATACCGTGTTACCTAGTGCTTTACGTAGGTATAGTGTTTATTTTAATTTTTTTTCCACGTTTATTTGTGTATTGTTGTGCTGACGAAGGGTTTGTACCCGAAACGTCCATTGTCTGTTTTGTTCCTATACGAAGCCTTTCCATTTTCACTCTTTCGTTAGTCTTTTTTGGTGTAATTTGAATGATTATCTATTCAACGCCCCGTGGTTCATTGATCTAAAGAACATGTTTTTCTCCTTTTAAAAATCTCTTCTTTATCATCGTTACCGATTAGTCTGCATTAATGATAATTTTTATCTTGTCCCTTTTTTTACCTAGGGTCTGTGAATCATTGATACGTCACATTCTTTAGATTGACTACAATGTCTCTTAGGGGAGAAATTACATTGATTATTTCTTTGCTCTTTTGTCATGACCTTTGGTGACCCGCTGTTGTTTCTTTTTTTTTCTTCTCATTATCATTAACCTGCTGCCACTTAAGTGTCTAATCTAAAATAAAGAATTATGGGTAGATAATGTCTTAGGTCGAAGGTTAATGGAGAAGAAGAAGAAGACAAAAGAGGAAAATATATGGCAGGGGAACACCGAAGAATGGTCAGGTCTGACATTAATCGAGTTGGTAGAGAAGCTCAATGACCGAGATGAATAGCGCAATATTATGAAGGCTTCATCCCACAAGTCTCTCTCTCTCTCTCTCTCTCTCTCTCTCTCTCTCTCTCTCTCTCTCTCTCTCTCTCTCTCCCTCTCCGACAACTATTCGATCATGAGAATGAATACCATGCAATAAAATATTACATTGAATAACATAATCAGTCGGATGGTGAAAAGGTTTGAACTGAGATATCGCCAAGTTTAGATAGAAGGTCAATTTTTATCAAAATGTGTTCTTGTCATTTAATGATTAAATCTACCCTTTTGTACACATTCGGAAAAAATCAAAACTTAATTTTACTTGTAAATATTTTTACAACTAGTCAAGATGAAAAAGCATGAAATTTGAGAAAAGTTGCTGGATGCCTTTCCCATACATCACCTCATGAAAAATCACCTGATTTACTTTAAATAAAGATTATGAAAAAAAATACTAATCCAAAATGTTCACCTTCCGACTGATTACGTCATTCACTGACACCAATGTTTTCGGTGCTTCCAACCTCATACGGTTTTGAAATGCCATCCTAGTGTAATGTCTGTTTCGGACCAGAGACATGAATCATTATAATGATCTTTTATCACTTCCCATCTTTTAATTAATCATTTGCAATGACTTTCTGCCATCTTAGAATCTCTTTCCATTAATTCTGACGTAACCTGAAAGAACGCCATTTTAAAATGGCCGGAAAACCGAGTCCTTTAGCTCTCTCCTTACCACCTATTTGAAAATCGCCATACTTGTTATGGTGCAGCCGTCCCTTTTCTCATCCAGATTTCATTTCTTTTTGCTATAGCTAATAAAACTTGACATTCTGTAATAGAGCTCATATTGTCGTACAATATTATGTATAGAATGTGCTTGTTGCTTTTCTGTTTGAGTAAGGAATGTCTGTTTTTGTGTTGGGTGGGTGTGAAGTTTTGGGGAAAATTCTGAAAATGGCTGGTGAGGAGAGGGTTAAACATCGATCGATTAAACTGAACCCCATCATGTCAAACAGTCTCAAACCTGGGACTTCAGGAAGCATTGCAAGTTCTTGTAAATGTCCTATATATAAGGAATGAGATTAGCAGAAGAGTAGCGTCCCTTGATTGGACGTCACCCATAGTCAGTGACGTCACCGGCGGAAAAGTTATTAGAGAGAGAGATCGTCATGTTGGATGTGCGCATGCGTCTCTCGTCCTCGCTTCCGGTGAAAGCGGCTTGAGACAATTCAAAACCAAATTGGCGTTCTCTCTGTAAGGTGACGTCCAATCAAGGGACGCTACTCTTCCGCTAATCTCATTCCCTGTAGAGGTTCACATCTATTTCTGTTTTTAAATACTCTTCAAAAGTCGTAACATCACTTCCCTCGTAATGAACCATGGTAACTTAATAACTGGCTCTAAATTATCGGAACAATGGCGGACGCCCTTACGAAATCTTTCTCCGACGAGCATAAAAGCGTATCAAGAGGGGAAAAAAACATTATAAATAGGAATTATGTTTTGACTTTTACACATTTTGATCACAAGACATATGAAAAATTGTAGAATGCATGAAGAATAAAAAGTACATATTATCTTTGTTTAGAACCACGATGGCCGCCGTTGCTGGGCGACGTGACATTAGACTATTGTCTCTTTTCACTTTCATCCCCATTAGCAAAGGACTTCTGTCTTCAAAGTGACTAATTCTAGGAATATTTTTTTCTGTCTTCATCCGACTACAACGTTGGAATGCATATCTGTAATTGTCTGTAATTTCCTTTCGGGTGTAGTCGTGAATTATTGCAATGTGTGGGGCTATGCGGTCTTGTGGTATGACACTCGCTTTCGGATCGGAAGATCCTGGGTCCGGGCCTCGTTCGGCGCATAGTTGAGTCCTTGGAAAAGGCTATTTACTCACACTCTCTCACCATACTCAGGTGTAAAATGAGTACCTGGTCGTTGACAGCGTTGTCGCTGTCAGAACAAATTGTAATATCGCCTAACAGGCGTCATGTCTCCTTCTACATGTTACGTGTTGCTGTTGGTCAGGGACACCCTGTAAAGAGATTTGAGCACATTAAGTGGATATGCGCTATATAAAAAAGGGTCAAAAAAGGCTCAATGTTCTATTCTTTTATTTGAAAGGTATATTATCATTAGCAATGACCTCCGGTCGAACCCAAGACATTGTGGAGCATGAGCAAATCTAATGGTTTAGACTTCATCCCCATACTATAATGAATTGCCTTGTTACAGTAGTATCTCTTTTGGATAATAGGCATGAAATATTGCATGGAATGTTCTATTGTCACGACTTTTTATTTAAAATTGTTTTTATTTCAATTATTAGCAATGACCCTCAGTCACTTAAGTGTTTAATCCAAGAAAGTGTGGTAGGAAATGTGTTAGGTACCTTCGACATTGAATTGTTCTGTTACTGTAATATCTTCTTTGTTGACTATTTATTTTACAGAGATCTCTGTCATCTATCTGGAATCTAGTAATGTATTTATGTCTTTATTGTTTGTTTTATATTATTTTTTTGAAGCTGTTATATTAATTTTTGTTGATTACTTTGTACAGTCCACAACTTCTAGCCTAGTATCACTTTAATAAATTCATTGATGATTTATTTAAAGGGCTTAATGTAATATTGCGTTTTCACTCCGATTTGCCTGTTCCGCAATCGTCCCTGGATGAAAACTGAGCGTGTATGAGCCTTTAACACTAGCCAGTTAAATAGCGGACTGTGTAAAGACACATATTTACACATTTGTCCAGAAAACTTGTCCCTTCCAATGTCGGTCTATTTAAAGAACCCTCATCTTGGCAAAGACTCCCAAACCTGGCGGGTCCTCGCGAGGTCTTATGTTTGAGTTTTATTGTTTTGTGTTTTGGCAAGATGAGGATCATTTAATCGATTTTTAAAGGACGAGTTTTCTGGACAAATTTTATATACGTGTTTTGTTCCAGAGTACGGCTATTATCGAGTTTAGGGGGGACCTGTAGTCATTTTTGGTTAAAAAGAATTTTTCGGCCAAATTTAATTGGACTCGTCCACTTTTCAGGTAGTTTACTTATTCTAAAATCCAAAAATATGAAGAAAATTGCACATTTTCAATCAAAAACGTGTTTTTGATGCAGTTTTATAAGGTAGGTATCCACGTTTTATAATTTCTAAAGGTCTATATTTTCAAATGTTTGGGTCTTGACAACAGCTATTCAAGGCCTATCCATCCTTTGAGTGATTTTTAGCAAGATGTGGGTTATTTAATCGACTGATATTTACAGGACAAGTTTTTTTTGCCAAATTTTATATACGAATTTTGTTCCAGAGTACGGCAGTGAACTGGTTAACTCACTCAATCCTAGAGATCTTTGCTACTTTTCAAAATTGGAAAAAAAATGTATTAAAAAGGAGCATGTACATAGATAGTTTTATTCAACTACCACTAACATGTAAAAACTAAAAAAAACATTAACTTTGATGCTACGCCTATAATTTGTAATATTTAATAAATAGGCATGGGGTAAAAGTAACCGGGTATACTACGGAATTAGTCGGTGTTAGGGTTGAGTGGGTTAACGGTTCTTTCTGACACGGTTCAACGAAGCGTAATCATACAAAAGGGTTTTTTTTAACATTCAAGATTGACAGATACAGTATCGGAATGTTTATGATAATTGAAAAAAACTGATATGGCACGAGAAAAGGCATGTCTGCAGCGGAACTAATGATGGCTGGTTAACAATTCTGAGATATTAAATGTCTTATTTTGTCCCTCTATGAATTATTATTCTGAAAAGATTTGTACCGAATAACTTTATTCCACCCCTCTTCCTAACTTTTTAAAAATAGTAACGCGTGATGACGTCATGTTTACAATAATAATTTGTGACGTCAGATTATCAAAAGTTAAATTTCACTAAAATTAGATTTAAAAAAAATATAAGGTGTCATTTAAATACTTTTGAAATTGCCCTTTACTCAAAGATGACGAAATCTGAATCGATTGAGGGATAGAATAAAATATTTCTTACACTCTTGCGTTTTGGAATTCGAACTTTGTTCCCCAAAGCGTACCCTCAAGCTCGTGCAACGGTTGGGAACACGTCCGGAATTCCAAAAAGAAGAGTTTAAGAATCGTATATTATTCCACCCTATCCCTAAATATTGACGCGTAATGACGTCACGTTTACAATAATAATTTCTGACGTCAGATCACCAATCGTTACATTTCACTAAATTTAGAGTTTTAAGAAAATAAGTACCTATCATTAAATATTTTTGAAAGTGTCTTTTACTCAGAGATGACGAAATCTGAATCGATTGAGGGGGAGAATAAAAGATTTTTTACATTCTTGCGTTTTGGAATTCGAACTTTGTTCCCAAAGCGTACTCGCAAATAAAACAGACAAATTCATTGTCTGTTTTGTTCCCATACGAAGCCTCTCCATTTTCATTCTTTCGTTAGTAGTATTTTCACGATGATCCCCGGCTTCAGGCAGCCCCTACCGTTTTTTACTTCTACTTCAACTTCTAACCAACTAACCCCTGATCCCCGACCACTCTTTCAGGCAAGAGGCTAGTAGTGGTAGTTGCCCACTGAATCGCAAACGGTTATGACGTCTGATTAGCAGTGACATAACGGACAGCAGAGGTGTCAGATCTGAGGTCTTTCCACTTTCCACCAACGATGACGACAGGCCATACTGACAACATAATGAAGACGCAATGACTTACTTGGATTCGCCAGCTTTTACATAGAAAAAAAAGTGAGCTTTTATATAGCGCAATATCCACTAAAAGCGCTTTACAAAGGGTACCTGGTCAACAGCAACACGTTAAAAAATTTCCTTTTTGGGATGCAATAAAGTATTATTATTATTATTATTATTATTATTATTATTATTATTATTATTATTATTATTATTATTATTATTATTATTAATATTATTATTATTATTATTATTATTATTATTATTATTATTATTATTATTATTATTATTATTATCATTAGTATTATTATTATTATTCTTATATTATTATTATTATTATTATTATTATTATTATTATCATCATCATCATCATCATTATTATTATTATTATTATTATTATTATTATTATTATTATTATTATTATTATTATCATCATCATCATCATCATCATCATCATTATTATTATTATTATTATTATTATTATTATTATTATTATTATTATTATTATTATTATCATCATCATCATCATTATTATTATTATTATTATTATTATTATTATTATTATTATTATTATTATTATTATTATTATTATTATTATTATTATTATTATTATTATTATCATTATTAACAACATGTAGGAAGAGACATGACGCCTGTTCGGCGATATTACAAGGTTGTCTATTTTTTTTCTGACAGAGACAACACTATTAATAGTTAGGTACTCATTTTACATCTGAGAACCGTGAAAGAATGTGAGTAAATAGCCTTTTCCAAGGACTCAACTATGCGCCGCTCAGACAGGACTCGAACCCTGGACCTTCCGATGCGAAGGCGAGTGGCATATATACCACTATACGACATGGCACAATAGGTTGCCATTTTGATCGATCGACATTTGAAATAAACGTTTTCTGACCAAAATGTAAAACAATTGCGACCCACCATCTCAAAACGGTCAGCCATATCGAACATCTTACTGAATAACCTAACATCGATAACAAAAAAGTATGTCCTCATTGATTTTCACTCAATATTATTTGTGTGCTGATTGGGCAAAAGCCGTCGGAAGTCGGAAAAATTCAAATCCCATATTATTGTAAATTTCAATAAAGATAAATTGCTGGACAAAATGCAGCTTAGATTTTGTCATTATCTTAATTAGGGTCGTAGTTATTTGTATTTGAAGGGATGGGGATCAAAAGATGAAAATAAAAAGCGGACAAAATCGCTTTTACAGATACGACGTATCTACATATTTCGCATCAATAATAAAGCTCAGAAATATTTTTAAAATTAATTTAATTAGCTATACTAAGCTTCAACTTGTAAAATCCTTTTGTAAGAATGTAGATAGATGGATGGTAAAACGATGAAGTGAAAAAGTGTAAATCATACAGATAATTCTTTTACATCCTTATTCCTTCTTATCCCAAAACTAGCTCATGCGACATCAGACGGGTTTTGCCAAATCAGCATACATTTAGTTTAGTTTGACAAATTTGAATGCCGAGTTGATCATTTTTGCAAGCAAATTTAGATTGTTATCGCGGTTTGGTGTGTTAGATTAAATACAAAGAGGGATGCCTTCTATTTTGGACCTTTAAACGACTGGATAAGGTTCTAACTAAATATAATATTACACATTGTTTTACAAAATTATTTATAAAGACCTAGCTTTTGTTGTCTCTTAGTCAATCAATCAAGTTATTGATAATGTTAAAGCGTTTTGTGTATGTTGAAATAAACTGTAAATGTTTACAATGTATTTTAATCATTATTCCAAATGTAAAGTGTTGAAAGAGGACGCTAAATATATTACATGTTATGCTGGTGATCCCATTATGACTTGGGCGTTCTTGCGAATACTATTTTCACCTCAATTCGATCTAATTATGTATTTAAGCGAAAGTGACAGAAATAATTGGGAGGTACACATATGCTTTTGTATGTTTTGTGTATGTATGTATGTGTGCGTGTGTGTGTGTGTGTATGGGGGGGGGGGTTATGTGTTACTGTATATGTGTAATAAATGTGCATTGGAAGGGTTTGTTTGACTTGGGAAATGGGGGGGGGGGGGGGGGGGGGGGGGGGGCGGTGAGGTTTGGAGATTAAGTGGCGTGTCTCTGTGTGTCTTTGTCTATATCTGTCACATTCTTTGGATCGCGACAGGCGTGATCGAACTCTATGACCGTATATCATTATTGTTATTGTTGTTGTTATTATTATTATTATTATTATTATTATTATTATTATTATTTTATTATCATTATTATTATTATTATTATTATTATTATTATTATTATTATTATTTTCATTATCATTTTCATAACATTGTGACATTTTCTGGGGATATATAGCAATTGTGACCCAATTGTATCAATCTGGTATTCTGCTGGAATTGACGAGGATAAAAATGATGAATTGATGGTAAAGTACACAAAATTATGAATTACCATGGTCCGAAGTTTTTAGAATTTTTTCCTATCTGGTATAAATCGATCAATGTGTAAAGGACGAATTTTCTGGTCAAATCGTTAAATACGTGATTTTACAGAGTGCGGCAGTTAAAACTGGTTCAGAAACAAGAATTTCTCCGGCATCAGTGACGACACTAATTCTTATACAAATGTTATCAGTTGAGATTTAGATTCAATGTTGTCTATTAAGTTCACGCCAAACAAGATACCGTCCTGATACGATCGGTTACAATGATGTTTTTGCAATGCGTGGATGCCGGAATAGATTAGAATATCGTTATAATTGGCTCTCTGTTGACATTTTTGTGGTGAATAACGTGTAGATATACAATCTTTTAGATATAAAATGTTTGTTCCAGGAATAATATAACTTATCTTCTAAAGTGGTGTGTTTTTGCTCATTTGTGACCCCTCGACTCAAAACGGTATGAAGTCGGGTTGATTAAGATACTGAAAACTGAATTTGGAGCCAGAAATATCATGCTTAACTTGAGTTGATATGCTTTATAGAGGAGAAGAAATATTATATTTTACTGTGCTAAATACCAACGTTTCCTATTTGTGACCAGTTTAACTATAATTTGACTTTTTAGCATCTGTTCCATCCCGACTTAATTCCGTTTTGAGACGTTTGGTCACATTAAATAAATTAAGTTAAGGTTGTTGTATTAGTATTGCCTTTCTTCAGCACTGTATAAAACATTTTCTCTCAGCTTTCCTAAGTTGAAATACAATCATTTTGTGTAGGAAGGAATTTTAACTGATTCGGTGCTTATAAGATGTTTTGAACTGGATGAAAAGAATATTTGATTCGTTTCTTTCAGGATATTATATACGAGCGTTGTGCGGAAATTATGGGAATTCGCTTTGTGAATTTGCAGGTTTGCATAATATTTGTTATTCTTTGTTTATAATAAAGATTAAGCATTTTCCAAATCCATTTCCTGTCGGTATAAACGAACTAATAGAGAAAATAAAAGTTTAAAAAAACATAACATAACAACAGAATCAAAACAAAAAATAGCACACAGATCAACAAAAGCTAAAAATATACGAAAATAAAACACACAAAAAGAAAATTTTTAAAAAATAAAAAAGAAACAAAAAGGAGAAAAGCAACAATTGAAAGTGAGCCGCTGAGGGAGATGTAAGGAAAATCACTCAAAACCTAATCTTGCATTAAGTTAAAGGAAATCAAAAACCTTTGGTAAACAATCAAAATCCCGTGGGCAATTCAGATTCAAAAGATGTTGAAGTCTGAAATACCCAAGAGACAAACTCGAGAGCGTTGATTGGATCAAAGATTGAAGTATCTATCTAGTCCAACACCGTGTACTCTATCAGCTAATTATGCCAATGTTCTCCAATCGTGATCTCAACAAGAAGTACAAGCTCACCACGCCACTCTACAACTTGATCGGCTTACGTCCCACTTAACATCCAATTGGTCACACACAAAAAAACGCCTATTTACTGTGTCTGTGGGTATTATTACTATTACTGCTTGTTGAAGGGGGAATTCCAACACCAAATTATGTTGTTTTTATGTCTGTCAAGTATCGGGTTGTTCTTTGAAGTGTGCGCTCCGCCGGGTCTACGAGAAGCGAAGCCGGGCGCTAAAACCGCATGAAACGTCTAGTGGTCTTTTGGTAACGGTTGATTTGTCACTGTTGTCTTATGCGATTGCTGATTCAATCGTGCGTGGTCAGTGAGTTGTATGTAGGTTTTTTGTGTGTAGTGTTTTGGTGATGCAAGGGTTTGAATTAAGCTGTGTATAGCGCAGTATCCACTAAATGTGCTCAATGCGCTTTACAAGGGGTCCCTGGTCAACAGCAACATTTAACATTTGGACGGACATGACGCCTGTTAGGCGTTATTACAATTGTTTTGGACAAACACAACGCTGTTAACGGCCAGGTACTCATTTTACACCATGGTACGGTGAGAGAATGTGAGTAAAGAGCCTTTTCTAAGGACTCAACTATGCGCCGAGCGCGAGGCTCGAACCCAGGACCTTTCGATCCGAAAGCGAGTGTCATACCACTAGACCACATAGCCGCACAAGCGTTAATGTTTAGAGGGAGCTTATTCATTGGCTTGAATGGTGTGGTTAAATAGATAGTATGCGCTTGGCTAAGAAGCTCATAACATTGACATCTGGAAGGACAACGGACCAACACACAAAACTGTGTGTATCCATGTGTGTTTATAGTCGGGTTAATACAGTTCAGTGAGCATTACTCATAAACGTGGATGGCAAAAAGCAATGACAAAAACCTCAGTGACGTCATCTTTGAACTATCTATAGGGTGTGAAGAATGTATGGGGTAAATTTGTCTTGTAACCAAATAAATATAAATAGATGTCAATCTAGGTGCACATATTAGCAGGTCTGATAACCAAACGCATAACAGCTTCGAGCTGTTTAATATTAACTTTGTTATTTTTATGATATTTCTGATGCTTAGAGCCACTGTGGTCTCTCAAATTCACAAACTTTTAGAGTTGTGTCCCTTCAATACGACTTAACCCCTATCGATATGGAACAAAAATGTGATGTCAAAATACTAGTTCCAACCTCCTTGGAAGAGTAAAACCAATTACTTACCTTGTGCAACTGCTCTTCTGACTTGGAACAGTAAAACCAATTACTTACCTTGTGCAACTGATCTTCTGACTTGGCAGAGTGAAACCAATTACTTACCTTGTGCAACTGATATTCTGACTTGGAAGAGTGAAACCAAGTACTTACCTTGTGCATCTGATCTTCTGACTTGGAAGAGTGAAACCAATTACTTACCTTGTGCAATTGATCTTCTGACTTGGAAGTGAAACCAATTACTTACCTTGTGCAACTGCTCTTCTGACTTGGAAGAGTAAAAGCAATTACTTACCTTGTGCATCTGATCTTCTGACTTGGAAGAGTGAAACCAATTACTTACCTTGTGCAATTGATCTTCTGACTTGGAGGTGAAACCAATTACTTACCTTGTGCAACTGCTCTTCTGACTTGGAAGAGTAAAACCAATTATTTACCTTGTGCATATGATCTTCTGACTTGGAAGTGAAACCAATGACTTACCTTGTGCATCGGATCTTCTAACTTGGAAGAGTGAAATCAATTATTTACCTTGTGCAACTGATCTTCTGACTTGGAAGAGTAAAACCAATTAGTTACCTTGTGCAACTGATCTTCTGACTTGGAAGAGTGAAACCAATTACTTACCTTGTGCAACTGATATTCTGACTTGGAAGAGTGAAACCAATTACTTACCTTGTGCATCTGATCTTCTGAATTGGAAGAGAGAAACCAATTACTTACCTTGTGCAATTGATCTTCTGACTTGGAAGAGTGAAACCAATTACTTACCTTGTGCAATTGATCTTCTGACTAGGAAGTGAAACCAATTACTTACCTTGTGCATCGGATCTTCTAACTTGGAAGAGTGAAACCAATTACTTACCTTGTGCAACTGGTCTTCTGACTTGGAAGAGTGAAACCAAGTACTTACCTTGTGCAACTGATCTTCCGACTTGGAAGAGTGAATCCAATTACTTACCTTGTGCAACTGATCTTCTGACTTGGAAGAGTGAAACCAATTACTTACCTTGTGCAACTGATCTTCTGACTTGGAAGAGTGAAACCAATTACTTACCTTGTGCAACTGATCTTCTGACTTGGAAGAGTAAAACCAATTACTTACCTTGTGCAACTGGTCTTCTGACTTGGAAGAGTGAAACCAATTAGTTACCTTGTGCAACTGGTCTTCTGGTTTCAGAGTGATGACATCTTTTTTCCTAGCCAAACCACATGCTGACCGTCAAAAAAAGATCCTCCATTCCCAATCCTTTACGTCCTGTAATCATAAGGCTATTCATATGCATCCCGCTAAAAAAATAGTTTTGCCATCTTATGATTCAATAGTGTGTAACCTATTCATTTTTAGTCCTCTGGAGGACGTGTTATACACTTTCAATGAGTTTTGAACATGAATAGTGGACGGTCTGACGTCACGACGTCTATGTCTCATTATAAAGAAAACCACAACGGTATCAGTAAATTTTGAATGGGTTTGTTAATGAATAAAAAAGCACTTTTAAAAAAATATTACAGTGAAAATAGTCTGACGTGAACTAAAAAAGTAGATTCCTTAATTTTATGAAGACACGTTTTTCTGTTGAGTTTTACAATTCTAGTGACTTTAACATTGGATACTATTCTCTCTTTTTTTCAGAAACATAAAGTAGTGATCAATAAATTATAACCAATTTCAACAGCCTATAAGAATGGGAAATTCGGTCTGATTTTTATATCTAGAACAAGTTTGAAATACGAAGAATGATGAAAACTATCGAAAATCCCAAAACTTTGCATCAAACGAATCTCTCCATTGTTAATAATATAATTAGCTCATTTCAAATTCGCCTAAAAATACCTACCTGGACACCATCATGAAGCAAATGTTCTGAATGTTCTGACATCATGGGTCAAAATTATAATCAAAACATCTCCTATGATGCCTTCGGGGCATTTGACCATTTTTGTAGTGATCGCCACTTCGCTCAATTGATTGATTCCATCAAATTCCGACGCAAAGAATAAAATAATAGAAATGTATTCTAGTAGAAATGTTCACAGTAAGTCCGAAGATGGTCTTTCTTCATCCTATCCATCGTACTCGACACATCGTGCTAGTCCAGACATTGAAGAAGAACAACAACATCCTCATCTTCACACTGCCTGGTACCCTTGGGAATCAACGGATTTCGTTGATGACTTTTGGAACGGTCCTATTCCAAAGCCTTACAGAGATCCGAAGGGCGCCGTAACAACGCATAGTAAATTTTTGAATGAAATAATCGATGGCAAATTGGAAGCTAAATCATCCCATCCATTCTATATGGACGATAATTCATTCGAAATAACAAATGTAAAATTTAGTGCCAGAAATAAAACGAATAATGATTCGCACAAGGATAATAACATTTTGGGAAACGCTTTTTCATCATCATCATCATCATCATGGCCGACCATTGCGTCTCACGAGAGACTGGGAACGGAAGTACTACAAAGACACCAACATCAGCATCATCAACATCATCATCACCGTAATCACCAAACACCGTGGGCTTCTTGGCAACCACCTGATTTCTTGGATAACTATAATGGGGATATTAGTGATGATGGTGAATACGATGATGAGAGAGAGAAAGATCTGTTTTGTAGGTCCTTCCCTGGACAGAAGAAGCCTAGATGTCTTCTAGCCCGATCAAGACTAACGATTCTTTTGGATGAGCACATGTTTTACCAGGAAAGCTTTGGTAAGTACTTGCTTGTATTGAGCGTTATTTTACTTGGAGTCAATACTACATCGTTCATTGACCGCGTCTGGTCAACTTAGGAAAAAAAAGATAACTTTTTTTTGCTCCAAAATGTAACTTTTAGAAATGATCTGCTGAAAACTATAACGGTGAAAAGTGCATATGTGGCCCTTCTCCTAAAAACGGTATTAAGTCGGATTGGTATAGATGTTGAAAATTACATTTCAAGCCAGAAATATCAGACTTGCGTTGAATTTATATGATTTATTGAGAAGAATGGATATCGTATTTTAGGGTCCTAATGCCAACCATTTTTATATTTTTGACCAGTTTTAACATTAAACTCTGCTTTTAAACATCTGGTTCTTTCCGACATAATACCGTTTTGAGACGATGGGTCACATACTATTTCTTAAGTTGGTTATTATTATGCAGTCCGGCAGAAAAAGGTATTTGGTTCAGTTTTTAAAAAATCGAATAGTCTCTAATATTTTAGTGAGAGGATACAGGTTACGACGACGGCGGTAGATAGACGGTTATCCGCGTTTATTTCCTGTTTAGAAACTAAAGAAACTTTCAAAACAAAGTTAGTTAAAACGAAAGTAGGACAAAATAAGTGTTTCTCTTTACCTTCTATCACTCCCACATAGATTGAAAATGTTTTTCTGCTTCTTCTTCTTCTTCTTCTTCTTCTTCTTCTTTATTTTTTTCCATTATGCACTGTTATTTTTTTCATTTTTAACATATGATTAGTAAACATTTGAGTGTATTCCTCTTAGTGGGATCTTGTGTTGGTGTCTGGATGAGACTGTTAGGTGATCTCAAACTAAGTACATTGATAATGTGTTCTTGGGATCTAAATCTGTTCCCTATTTGAACCATACCTATTTTTCTTGCTTTTTCCTCAATTCCTTTTAATTGTACATCTAGAATATTTTTACTATCCAATTTTCTTCCTGTTTACTGGCGCTGATATGACCTAAATGTGTTGCACGCCCCGTAAAACACACTAACAAACCAATATAATGCCAATTGGAGTTGTTTGGTCATTGTACTTTAAAAAAAGAAATCCAGAACATTTTTAAAAACATTTTCGCCAAAAATTCGTCTTTTAAATAGACAATTGATTAAATTGGCGCTTTTCTTGTTTTCTTATTTCGATTAATTTGATTTTTGCATATTTAAAATTATATTATTCTATTTTTGCTGATTAGTAATTATGGTTTGATTTGTCCTTGAACTTTGAATTGAAAATTGTAAAAGCCTCTATTTGAAAAACGATTTTCTTGCCTTGTCCTTGAAAGTGGGTATCACACAACAGTTTTTGTTTCCTAGTAATAAATCGTAAAAGAAACGTTTTAACTAGCCTATTACTGTTCCGCCTGCCATCCGTAACGGACATTGGTCGTGACACGGCATCTTGGAAAGTGTTTTAATGAATTATTGAGGAGTAGTTTACAACCCAATGTCCTTTTTTATTGCTGTTAAAATTGTTTTCTTTGATTCCAATGTACATCTCTAATGTCATGTTTCACAATGACTTTTTACACTTTAGTCTCACAGGAAAGATAGAAGGTAAAAAAGAGTCAAGGTAGACCAAGAAAAACATATTTGAATAGTTTGAACAGCTGGGTGACAAAGAAAGAGAAGAGTAATATTAGTTTTCTGAGGTTATCTGATCAGAGAGATGAATGGCGTACCGTGATCACCAATGTCTGGCACAGACTTGGTACGAAGAAGAAGAAGAAGTTTCACAATCGTTCCTTCATATCGTATTCGTGGACTAAATGGCATCCGGTTTGTACATGACTTTTAAACCCAAGACTCCTAATGAAGTCTGAGGTTTAACATATTTTGACAAATTTTGGGCCATTTTAATCCATCAAAAGACCTTAAAGTTTTCTGGCTACATTTTAAAAAGGGCTTTTTGTCATTGGATGGCGGAAGGAAGATTCATGGTCATTGTTTCCTCTCTCTCTCTCTCTCTCTCTCTCTCTCTCTCTCTCTCTCTCTCTTCTATCTATCTCATACTCTTACTCTCTGTCTAGGTCTCTGTCCCTGTGTCAATCTTTCCTTCTTTCTCTATCTGTATTTATCTCTTCTCTATATATTTCTCTCTCTCTCTGTGTCTCTCTCTCTCTCTGTCTCTCTCTCTCTCTCTCTCTTCTCTCTATATCTATCTATCTCAATCTTTCTATTTTTCTACATCTCCGTCGATCGCTATCTATCAATCTGGCTATCTCTATCTCTCTATCTCCCTCCTATCCTCTCTCTCTCTCTCTCTGTAGTTCTCTATCTCTATCCATATCTCTCTTTGCCTCTATCTTTCCCCCTCTCTCCCACTCTCTCTCCCTCTCTCTGGTCAAATCTGTCTCTCTTTCTCTCTCTCTCTCTCTCTCTCTCTCTCTCTCTCTCTCTCTCCATCACTCTATATCTATATTTCTCTAGCTCTCCATCCTTGTATCTCTATCTCTCTCTGTAATTCTCTTCCTCTCTAACAATCGCTCTCCATATATCTGTTAATCTTGTTGTTGTTGTTGTTGTTGTTGTTGTTGTTGTTGTTGTCTTTTTCCATGTTGCGCCTCTAGCGTTCTTGTCCTTGAATGATAAGGAAACATCAATTGGATTCAATAGTCTGATGTCACGTCGCCCAGCAACTGCGGCCATCGTGGCTAAACAAAGAAAATCGGTACTTTTTATTCTTCATGCTGGCTAGAACCTTTCATATGTCTTGTGATCAGAATGTGTAAAAGTCAAAACATGATCAGATTTATAATGTTTTATTTCCTCCGGATATGCTTTTATACTCGTTGGAGAAATATTTCATAAGGGCGTCCGCCATTGTTCCGATAGTTTAGAGCCAGTTACTAAGTTACCATGCGTCATTACGAGGGAAGTGACGTTACGACTGTTGAAGCCTATTGTCTCTTGACGTCTCGGAATGGCTAAATACTGTTATAGTATGTGGAGCCCGGGATGGCCGAAGCCATTGGGGCAGCCGGAGTAGCACCCTTTGATTGGACGTCACCGGCGGAGAAGTTATTTGTAAACAAACCAACTACGACAAGACAAGAGCTCCAAATACAAAATTTATTATTCATATTTATGTACAAAAATACATATCATAATCAACGTAGATCTTTTCTTTAAATTTCTCCATTATGAAATGTTAAAAAAATATGATGTAGACTACAAATTAAAAATAAAAGATGTTGATAAATAATACAATAAGATGAGACAACCCTTCCTTAACTCCTGCACTTGGCTAAGAAGTTCACAACATTGCCATCCGGAAGTGTAACTGGCCAACACACAAAACTGTGTGTAACCATGATCGTTTATAGTCTGGTTAATACAGTTTAGTGAGAATTACTCATAAACGCGGATGGCAAAAAACAAAAACAAAGACCCGAGTGACGTCAACTTCGTTCTATCTATCTCCCGATGACTTACAGTTGACGTACCTTTCTATAGCTAGAACGAAGTTGACGTCACTCCAGTCTCTGTTATTGTTTTTTGCCACTCATGTTTATGAGGAATTCGCACTAAACTGTATTAACCAGACTATAAACGTTCAAGGCTACACATAGTTTTGTGTATTGGTCCGTTATATTTCCGGATTCCAATGTTGTGAGTTTCTGAGCCAAGCGCACAGCATCTATATGCGTGGCTTTGTAGTTTTGTAGTTTTGCGCTTGGCTAAGAATCTCATAACATTGCCATCCGGAAGTATAACGGACCAACACACAAATCTCTGTGTAACCATGAACATTTATAGTCTGGTTAATACCGTTTAGTGAGAAGTACTCATAAACGCGGATGGCAAAAAACAATAACAAAGACCAAATTGACGTCATCTTCGTTCTATCTATAGACTTCTGACCCGTGGAATTGAGTGGAAATCGCCTTTTCCGTGCCATTTAATATAAAGCTAAGCGACGAAGTGAGAGCTTTTACAAGGAGCAATTTTCATCGTTGGTCTCCGATCGCTTCACTTCGCGTCCCAGACCAACAATAAAACGTAACATATAGTTCAGGTCATGACGTCTGTTCGGTGCATTATAATTGCTAAATAAAAATAGAGGACTTCGGCCACCCAGGTACTTATCTTACACCTAAGTGTGTGTAAGTATTAACAGAGTTCAAAGGTCTAAAAATAACGAGCATTTATAAAGAGCATTACTCACTAAACGTGCTCAAGGCGCTTTACAACACCACCGCTTAACATGTCGGACGAGACATGATGCCTGTGAGGCAATATTACAAATTCTTTCCCGACAGGCACAACTTTGTTCTCGGCCAAGTACTCATTTTACACCCGAGTGACGTGAGATAATGTGAGCGGGAGTCAAACCCGGTTCTTTCCGGACCAAAGGTGAATGTGGTAACACAAGACCGCATAGAAGCACTAAACTCGGTCATCAAGTGTAATTTTAGCATCTATGAACAAAATTAAATATGAACAAAATTCTGATATCAAAGATAATCTGTTGAATGATATACTTTTAGTTGCAAACATGCATTCGCCGATAAAAGAAACATATCAAATATTTATCAATGTGCCTCACATGAATAGAAAGCTCAAAAATGCTATATAAAGAAAAAGAATGGCTTACAATAAATATTTAATAGAGAAAAGTCAAATTAGCTGGGAATTTAAAAGATATAAATCAAAAACGTGGTGGCTAAACTAAAAAAATGTATTCGTAAATAATTTCTTGATTTATGTGTTGAAGGGCAAAAATAAAAAAAAAATTCTTTCCTACAATAAAACATTTCCTCTCAAAACATGATCGCTTCACTAAAATCATCAGCTGACTTTGAGACTAAACTTGCCTCCAATGATAATGAAACTTGTATTTTACTGCTCTTTCCACTTGATCGTTTTGAATTGATACGTCAACCTGACATACTTTAGATCTTCCAGAGGGACTTGGATGTTTCTCGGATAACGAGTCACCTCTACTCCGTCAATGTAGAAATAATAAGTAAGTTCTGTCACGAAAATAACCCAATAGCTCCGTACTCCAACTGCCATATGTTTGTATATGTCAAATGACTGAAAAGGACCCGCCCAACTTTGGCTTGTTTCCCTGTAATTGTCCACAACTATGAGATTAGGCCAAACACCTGGTATGTTAAACTCGGCATGCACAAGAAAGTTCAGTTCTTTTCGCTTACTTACGTTATCGTCCCACCATGGACCTGTTGTGAATGTACAAGTCATGTGTTCCAAATCATCAGGAATCAGCTCGAATGCAAAAACCTGCCCGTTATATAACCCGGAAGTTATAGGGACGTGCAATTCTAATTCATCTTGAGGATTGTAGACCGTTTCTACATTAGTGAAGGAGAGATAGGACAATAAGGTTGGGTAGCCAGTGTTTTTCTTCATTGAATGACTAGTTTTCTCCAAACACAATGCACAGTCCCCGACCTTACCGTCATTCTCCTTTTCTTCGGCTTCATCTGATGGAATAAAATTTATTCCTAGACATGAATTCTCGGCATGCATACACATCTGAACGCACTTTGAGAGAAAAGCAGGCGTTGGTTGTTCACAATTTTCTAAGAGTAGATTATTCTGAAGAAAAAAGGTCGTTGATTTGGAAGAATTCATGTCTTGGATACTGACGTTGGTTAAAAGAACGAGCATCATGGTTATTGTTTTTCTCAAATGTCGAGTTTTAAGTGACATTAGCATTTTCTTGATGTTATCTTTGTCCCTGTCTCCTGGTGTGAAAATAGTTGATTTCTTAACAAGTCCAACTTGGATGGAATGTAAATGTAACTCAGGCCACAAAAAGGAGAAATGCCGGATTTGAGTCGATGTCTGGAAATCGAATCTACAATTTAATTAATTTAAAACGAAACTTGAGCTCGAACCGCACTTTTATCGTGGAGAATAAATGTAGTTTCTATAACTTCTTCTTCTTCTAGGTTCCATGCCTGGTCCAGGCTTCGGATACTGCATGAATTATCTCTCTCCATTCCTCCCTGTCTCTTGCTTTTTCAAACAGCTCTTGGATTGTTAGGTTGGTGAAGCCCTTCAGTTGGTCTATGAGTGTTTTTCTTTGTCTCCCCCGGGCGCGTTTACCAGGTACTACAAAGTACTAAAATTTCTAATTTCTTATCATTTACTTTAGATATACTTTTGACATCTGCCTCTCTCCTACATAATACAAGTTGACCTGCTGATTCACATTTCTAAAATGAGTGGAAATAGAAAGTGACATCAAAGCTTTGATTTAAAGATCACTTGGCAAAATGAAAATAATGTCCTAAGTTGGACTAGAATGGACTCTAAAAATAATTCCCATCAGCAAACGATAGAAGATACGAGCTGAAATGTCACGATTCCGACACATCGTCCTGTATTTATATGTGGAGAGATGCTAATCAGCCGAGTGATGGGGGTGAATAGGTCGCCCATACATTCTGAATGTTTAATAAGTTTTAAAGGTAGATCGAAATGGCAGGTGATAATGCCGTAATGGCTCGATGGTCATAATGGTCAAATCAAGCACGACTAGATTTTTTGAAAATCAATTATGAAATTAAATTAGCATTGTATGTTGAGGAGAATGAACATAACATCTTTTAGACTCAAGCTCAAAGAATTCCGGTCGATGTATCTATCGTAGCGAGACATTAAAAGATCACGCATTTAGTACTAGATACTTGGAAATTTGAAACGTATGAGTGCAAGAATTCTTTTATTCTATGCACCTCTCAAATGAATAACTTATTATCATAATGATCAAAACAGACAATCTCAAACATGTTTTTATTTCTCTTTGTTTCTTTCCATTGTGTTGTGGGTGAAATTAATAATGATAATAATAATAATAATAATAATAATAATAATAATAATAATAATAATAATAATAATAATAATAATAATAATAATAATAATAATAATAATAATAATAATATAATAAAAATAATAATACTAATAATAATAATAATAATAATAATAATAATAATAATAATAATAATAATAATAATAATAATAATAATAATAATAATAATAATAATAATAATAATAATAATAATGTACTTTATTCATCCAAAATGGAAATTTGTGTACATACGTATAAAATGACGACAATGATACATACATAAACGTAATATACGTAAATAAAACTTCGTAATAGGTATAGTATTGTAAGCTGTGAGAATTATTACATAGTTTCAGGGGACATACAGATTATATAATCGTAAAGATATATATATCTAGTAAAGTGTATATTGATGTCAACATATAAGAAAAACAATAGTAAAAAGCTAAGAATTAGATAAACTATAATAATATTGTAAATTGACTTGGAAAAATTACATAGTAGAAATTACATGGCACATATAGATTAAACATTAAATTGAAAAGTTTTTGCAAGCGATTTTATAAATTGATGTTTAAAAAGTGTGGGTATGAAGTAATTTTAAAGAAAAGGATTCAAAGATAAAACAGACGTAGACCGAAATTTATAAATTATTTTCCTTATTAAAAATTCTGCAAACTGTTAGGTAAAAAGGATCGGAGGTGCCTTTCACTTTTTGTTCGGATAGACAACAATCGGTCATTTCTGTTCGACTTAGTGATCTGATAATTTAAAGGATATGTTGGATTGTCTAAAATATTTCCAATTTTTCTTTAGCAGCATTCTGTATAGAAATCATTAAAAGACATGGATCCTGTGGTAAATTTGTTGGCTCTTTTAAGGGGGGGGGGGGGCGACATTAAAAATGATGAATTTTGACCCAGTTTGCTAAAATTAGATTTTGGTGGGATGTTGTCATGTGACCATTTGTCTGCATAAAATATTGCATGAGAACTTCATCTTCATTTTTTTCGACTCAAAAAAACGTATTTTGTGACCCATGGTATGGTTAAATCCTGCCCATTTTTAGTTTCAGTGGACTGATTTCATGAAAAAATATAAAATAGTCTTTATAACTAAGTAAAGGCAAAAACATATCAATTACAAGTAAAAACTCTCCTCTATCTTCAACAATCAATCACTTTGTTCTTAATTATGTCATGTGGTCACAATCTAATCAGAGAGCGAGAGGAGAGTTTTTCCCTAAACTCGTTTACTTTGACATTTAAATGCGTTTTTCTCAAAACTGCAATTTTCGTCACTAAAAACCTATCTCCTCCCTCAGTTTTCAACCAATATTCTTCAAACTTTCTACAAATGATGTCATACAATTACGCAGGTCCTCTAGGAGCCGGAATTTTGAAAAGAAATAATTTTATGAGTAATTTCAAATTATGTAACTTTTTTCAAGGGGAATAATCGAGTAATAACTTTGAACTTAATTTTTAAAGTTTCTAATTAAAAAATTAAAAATCGGGCTCCTAGAGCCTCTTTATTTTCCTTTTTCTTCTACCTCTGGCCAAAATATTATGGCAGTCGATTGATAAACAAAAAAGCCTTTGACTTTTTAAGATGTGTTGTTTATTTTCCAATAGGGCGTCGTTTCCATAGCAACGGGCAACTTTTTTTCGAAAAAAATTATATGCAATCATCCTTCCCAAACATATACATTATTACTATGCATAAAAGTTTAGGATATTTCATCAAATAAAAAAATATGACCCTTTAGTGTCGCTCCCCCCTTAATAGTTATGTCAAAGTTAGCTATTGCTGAGCTAAGACAATAATGCCAGGCATTAATACAAAAAACCAAAACACTTTCTGTTACAGGTCTATAAAATAACGTACAAAGTGTTTTTTCAATGTTGAGTTGGGACAATGTACAAAAAAGTACATTCTTTGATTAATTTTACTATTGATATAACTGGAATGTAAGTCCCACCGTAATTTGTTGTCTATCTTGACTCCTCGATATTTGTATTCTACTATCTGTTCTACTTTTTCACTTTTAATACTGATATGGTCATTTGTATTCTTAACTTTGCTAAAGTCTATAATTAATTCTTTGGTGTTACTTACATTCAATTCAAGGTGGTTAATGTCGCACCAGGGAACAAATTTATTTATTTCTTCCTTATAATTTATGTCGTCATTATTATTAATTAATTCTTGTAGAGTAGTATCGTCAGCAAATTTTAAAAGAGGTATTTTTAGATCTGCGCTTTTACAGTCGTTTGTATAAAGTATAAAAACCATGGGAGAGATTACACAGCCCTGCGGAGCACCAGTATTTATAGTTATGTTATTGGAGACAGCACTTCTTACTTGTATATATTGTATTCTATTTGTGAGGAAGTCTGGCACCCAGGAGATGATGTAAGGATTATTTTTAAAAGTAGAAAGTTTATTAGCAAGGAGGTGTGGCTGACTCTTTTTAAATACGGACTAAAAATCAACAAAAAGAATTCTGCAGTAGCTTTCAGACGTGTCTAAATGTTTGTAGATATTATTTGTAAAAACTAGGATATCATCTTCTACACTGCGCTTACTTTGGTAGGAAAATTGATAAGGGTCCAAAAGAGGTCTAACATGCTTATTGATTCGTAACAAAATGAGTTTTTCAAAACATTTCATGACAATTGATGTGAGAGCGACAGGTCTCAGATCATTCATCGATCTTACTTTGTCTTTTTGGGGACAGGAATGATTTCTGAAGTTTTCCAAATACTAGGGATGAAAGAGCACGCAAAAGACACATTTAAAAATATAAGTATAAATATAATAATTGTTCTGCACAGGTTTTCAAAATTCTTCCTTTTATACCGTCCGGTCCAGTCGTCTTCCTTTCATTCAGTCGAGAAAACATATAGATCTATTTTGTCTCACACTCACTAAATTCATCCTCGCATTCATCATTCACACACTCTATCAGTAATTGTTTTTAGTCTGTTCAATTTCGTATTCATTATTGGTAACATTTGTTCAGATCATTTAAATCGATATTGTCGGATACTTTAGATTTGCTTTCATTGTAATTGATAATTGTTTTCATGCCTTTCCAAGTTGTTTTAATGTCGCCTGATTGGAAACTTCTCTCTACTTTTGTTTTGTATATGCTCATGAGCACAGTTCATCTATTTTATTTTTTTTCCTGAACGCACATTACCAGTCACAACGCAAGGCAAGAAAGGACGATCGTGTCGACGACTGAATTTTGATTTGATTGCTCCTTTCCTCGCCCTTTTTCTCGGCTTAATGAACGATGTGTCAACTGGCGATGGAAAGGGGGGGGGAGAGGGGGGGGGGTTGGTCAGCAAACGAAGCGTAGATGTTGAATATGAAAATATGGAGGAACATAGGTTTGGCTTAACAGATAATTTCTAAAACTATTGGCTAAAGACATTGGATTATAAAGTAAAAAGATGATAGCTATTTCACAGGAATAAATCACAGCCATTGTAAAAATAAAGTGTCACTTTTATAAATAGGAATCGTAAAAATATCCACTAAAACTTGTGAAAACACAGAGCACAGCCAAAACAGGTCAGCAGTCGCCGGAGACCAGCGCTGACCGTTTGACTTCAGGTTTGATCATAGCTATCCAATTTTTTTGTGAGAGAATTACTTGCTTAATCTTTGTGTTACCGGAACTGAGTCTTTTTGTCCGAGGAGCATACAACTAAAGCGATGTGCTTTCCCTTTGTTTTGATTAGACATCGATCTCACCACAACAATCATGGTACCAGAGATGGTATGTAAGGAGATAACCTCGTCTAATGATTCCCCGCTTTATGGACTGACCTAAAATGTCTGGTTACGTCCCCTGAATATCAAGAGGACGCCGTGATATTTCTAGATGAGTGGTTTGCGTCCCAGAGAGTTTTTGACTCATAGTATTGGTTTTTCAGATGTGTAATTGTAATTTAGGCGAGTTTCTTTATTTTGAGCTTGAAAAATGAATATTGAGTAACGCAACAAATATTTGAAAGCATTCAATTTTACTTTCAGTAGGAATCGCAAGCAAACGATTCAAATCGTTTAAATTGATATATTTAAATTATAGTTCGATTTTATCATTTTCAAGGAATAGAACACTGAATAACTAAGTCGTCTGTAAACTTAATAACTTTTATATTATCATTGTGAGCCATGTAGTCATTTGTGTAGAGGGTATAGAGGATTGTTGACAGAACACAACCTTGGGGGCTCCCGTGTTTAATGTCTTTAGAAAGGGAAAAGGTGTCATTTAGTTTTACATGTTGAACTCCAAAATTCAAGCTATGATGTAAGAGAGTAAGTTTATGCAAGAAGTTTACGCAAGCATTTGTAGAAAGAACAAAGGGGGTAGCTGTAGGAGATTGCATTTATTTTCGGTTGTTGTTCATTAAACATGATTGATATTCAAGCAACGTTAACGACGCTAGAATTTAAATGAAAATATGGTCAATACTAAATGAGTTTAGGACAGTTTTATGTTTCAAGTTAAGGACTGGTCGTTGTGTTAAGTAGTAAAAAAATACTTTCCTTAATTAGTCTTAATTGGTATTTGGGAATAAAAGACAACAAATTTTAGTGGATTTTTGTTATTTGGGTGTAAGTACCAAAATATTATTATATCATAAAAGGCGGGGTTTAACATTAATATGTACGGATTTGACGTTTCAGGTTTGAATATCATTTGGTCTTACTCTTAGGGGTTGGAATATAGACTGTCAGGGAACTGTCGAAACTAGTAAGAGGTGTGGCTTGAAAGAATTATGGTTAGACTTGCTATAGGGTATAAAAGAGGATGTTTCGGATTATGCATTCTATGCTACTAGACGATGAGCTGCACTTTTCTAAGTATGCTGCAAGTTCTAACTTCCTACTAAGTATCTTTATTTTACGGACTTAGAAATATTCCACGTATATTGAAAATGGTTACTTAAGCAAAATGACTTTACATTTGGATTGATTTTACGGATTTCGGATTTTATGAAACTGATTGAATTATGACCATGCTATTAGATTTCGAATTTATCACAAGAAATAAAACTGTAAAAAAATGAAACTTGGAATCTGAACTTTTATTTGAATGCCTTGATGTTGTACATTCAATTATCATTATTGGCCATTGAACTCTTTCGTCATTATTAACATCTACAACACAATAGGAATATCATTGTCATCTATCAAAAAGCCACTATACGATCGTAAGCCATTACATATGTGTGCAACTACGCCACAATGATGCTGTTGCTCACATCTGAATCAAAAAGCTTTTTTTATTATAATAAATGGTTGAATTGTATTGAATGCAGGAAAAGGGTCAATACAATGGAGAACACATCAATGCCAAAATGACCGTTTATTGCATGACTGGACAGTCTTTTATTTTTCAGACTTGAAATCCAGACTCTGTCCAACGGACTAATCTAAAATGATTTGTGACACGAATATACTTGAGATCCTTCAAAGCCACACGGGCAGGACGTGGATATTGTGATACTTCTTTACCATCGATATAGATATGATAGGTAGACTCCGTCACGAAAATCACCCACTGGCACCTGACTCCAACGGACATGAACTGTAAAAGGCTGAAACTTAACTTTGGTCCCATCCACCCCTGAGAGGTTTCTTTGAAATTATCAATGGTTATGGAGGTTATAGTGAGAGAGAAAAATCGCTGGATTTACAAAAAGGTCTGCCTCCTTCATATTAGAAAGATCATCCTTCCACCCTTCACCATTGGTTAATACAAGTGACATTTCAATTGTCCCATCTATTGGAACAAATTCAAGGGAAATAATTTGTCCGTCATACAATCCGGATGGAACATGAACGTCCGTGTGCTCAGAAGTGTCGTCCACAGCTACACTCTTAGTAAACGCTATGTAACTCATTACAGGTAAATTATCAGAGTTTTCCTTAAAAGAAGTAGATGATTTTTCCAAACACAACTCACAGTCTCCTGAAATTTCATCCTTTTGATCATTTGCATTGGAAGGAACGAAATTGACTCCAATACATGTTCGTAATCCAGGGTGGGTGTAACAGAATTCTACACACTTAGCCAACAAAGTGCTGACCACAGATTCTTGGCAGTTATTCAAAAGTGAATAGTTACTTTGGAGAAAAAAAAGCTCGGACCTTGAAAATGTTGTGTTATATAAATTAAAATTTATCAACACTATAAAAATGGCAGAAATCAGTGATTTTTTCGTTGGCCTTATGAAAGTCATGCTTTGAGAAATCATATTTTTTGGTGTGTTGTAGATGTCTTGTCTCTTGTTATCAATGTTTAAATGAAGGCAATCATATTGTTTGTAAACAGCTGAAAAACTATCACTGTCGTAAACAAAATACATCGTTAATGTAAAAAGTCATTCTGAAAGGAGCCGACTCTGCAGTTAAAATTGTTTCTGGGTGATCTACACACATTTTGTAGAGCAATTTTTTAAAGCTAAAGTATTCCTTTTTCAGTTCAGCGATGGACAGACGCTTATACTGTTTAAAAGACTCCCTTATTAGTCTGTTTTGATGAATGAAAAGATTTGTGTAAAACACAAAGTGGTACTAGACTGCTAAATGCTATGAACTGTAAAAAAATATGAAGAAATAATGATCACCACAGGTTCAAAAAGTAATCAAACACCAAAACAAGGGACTCGTTTTGGGCTCATAACCCTTCTTCAGCCAAAAACAAGAACAAAACAATGAAAACATAAATACTTATTTTTTATTGTTGTTTGCTGAATAAATATTTGGAGTCCGAGACGTCCCGTGTTTAATATATTATGTTGTTCTTTTTCTTTTTTGAAACTGGTATATTCATTTTTTTTGTTTATGTGTAAAACACACCTTCTTATAGGAATACGTTATAAGTATACGCTCGTACAATGTTTTTCATAAAAACTTTTGTTCTAATATCGATAGATAGATTAAGATGGAATTCAACACGTCAGAACACTAAAAGCTGAGTCTTAATTTGAAGTCTCAGGTTTAATTCTTTTTAACAAGTCGAATGTCATTTTAATTTGTCTATATATTATATAAAACAAACATGAGCTTTTATATAGTGCAATATCCACTGAACGTGCTCAAAGCGCTTTACAAAGGGTCCCTGACGAACAGTCAGCAACACGTAACATGTAGAACTAGACATAAGATTAAACAACAAGACATAATCTATAAAGACATTGTTTCCCCGGAAACATTTGAAAGATGTGCTGTATAGTACAACAGTGAATGTTGATGGTTAGCAAATTTCAATGTCCTCTTGTACAAATCAGTCAAAAATATAATGAATGGTGAAGGGAATTATAATAATTAAAACTTTTAAAGACAGTTTCCACTTAACACAATCTGAACATTTTAGAAATTTCACGTTATATTTTCCAACCCCAACCACCACGATCAATGTTTTAATGTCACCCTGTGCGGTTTTAAATAGCTTTATTGCAGGTATAAACTAAGAACAAAATACAGATTAAAATTGTTTTTGAGAATTCGATTATTCTAAATTGGCGAAAACATTTGAATATTTCATAAGTTAAGTTTTGATAATAGCAGGTCTTTGCATTGCTACGTTTCTCTGTCCACGGTCACTGAACTTTACTTTCTCGACACAAAGGTAACTTTAAATGCTTCATCTGTTCTTTAGGAATTAAACCGGTTTGCCGAGAATATCTAATTAGGTCTTTGAAAACAATGGTGTTCTTTATGTTTTCAGCTTTCCAGTAAAATAGAAACCAAGTCCGAGATTAGATTGTAGTTGTAAACCATTCCTGCTTTAATCAATAGGTTTGGGGTTTGAACATGTAAGAAGATCGTTGGTTTTTTATACTATCTATCTCTCCAGTGTTTTAAGTACTAAATAGGGAATGAGATTAGCAGAAAAGTAGCGTCCCTTGATTGGACGTCACCCATAGTCTGTGATGTCACCGGCGAAACGTTATTAGAGAGAGAACGTCAATTTGGTTGTACGCATGCGCAAAACCAAATTTTCGTTTTCTCTGTAAGGTGACGTCTAATCAAGAGACGCTACTCTTCCGCTAATCTCATTCCCTATAGTGCGCTTTAAATATTTTATATTTCTTTGATGTGTAGATAGAATTTACTAAAAGCTGGCGATTAGAATATCCATATTGCAGTTAGATAATTAATCAATGTTTACTAAAGTAAGAAAATCTTTTCGCAAGGCAAAAAAAAAAAAAAAACGCAAACAAAAAAGTGTTTATCTATAGATAGTATGCACTTGGCTAAGAAGTTCACAACATTGCCATCCGGAGGTAAAACGGAGCAACACACAAAACTGTGTGTAACCACGATCTTTTATAGATAGTTCGAAGATGACGTCACTCAGGTCTTTGTTATTGTTTTTTTGCCATCCGCGTTTATGAGTAATGCTCACTGAACTGAATTAACCTGACTATAAACGCTGAGAACGTTATAACGACATACCGTGTTTATATGATCGTCGAAAGATGGCATTTGTAAGAAACCAAATGTAACAGTAAACAATTTCAACACTGTTTCGTGAATTTCGTACAACTGCAGCATTGTGTTACTATGCATCATTAGTATCAGTTTTATGGAAAAAAGCCACGGGAACTTTTGTCAAACACTTGAACAATTTAAAAAAATGAATTCTTAACGATATCTTTTTTATTGGACCGAGAAATTATAAAATAAAGATCTTATCGACAAAAAAAAAAACAGTTTTAAATTTTTTACCTGTATTATTGAGACATGGAAGGACATGTTTTTGGCATGCGTGAAGAATGAAAACATTGACGCACACTCACAGCACTTGAGGCAAAATGGGTGGCACGATACGTACATGATTTGTTAGAAAGTGTCTCAAAACGGTATTATTTCAGGAAGGAACTTTATTAAACCAAGTTTAAATCTCAATTTATAAAATCAGAGTAATAATCAATGCCTCCATTGAAAAGATTGAGTTTTGTCTCTTGACTTCTAAAAAAGGTTAAAATGACCTAAATCTGATCATTGTGACTTTGAACCCAATTAGATTCAGTAGTCTGATGTCACGCCCCCCGGCAACGGCGGCCATCTTGGTTCTAAACAAAGAAAATCATTGCTTTTTATTCTTTATGCTGGCTATAACTTTTCATATGCCTTGTGATCAGAATGTGTAAAATGTCAAAACATGATCAAATTTATGGGATTTTTTTCCCCACTGGATACGCTTTTATGCTCGCCTGAGATATATTTCATACGGGCCTCCGCCATTGTTCCGATAGTTTAGAGCCAGTGTTACTAAGTTACCATGCGTCATTAGGAAGGACGTGACGTTACGACTGTTGAAGAGTATTGTGTCTATATAATACCCATTTTGACATAACACTAGATTGAGGCGGTGTGTCACATATATAATTTTACATGGCAAGAAAGTCACGGGGCCGTGACAGTTCTTTCCAATGGTTGAACATTCATGTCACAATCACGTGCAAAAACAAATCTTGTCATCCATATTGCATTGTGTCTGACAACCCAATGTTTGCCTTGGTTACCTCTGAATTGATAAACAAATCAATCGATGAATGACTAAACAAATAAACTACTAAATCAATGAATGAATTAATTAAATCGATACAAATCTATTTTGTATATCCTTGTGGGTATGTTTTTTCTATAAGTTTATTTCTCGAGAAATAATAATCATCATCATCATCATTGCCTTTTTCAACCTGGGTCAGGGTATAGGCCACAGACAAACAGTTTCCATCCTTCTCTATCCTGAGCTATCTTTTTAATCTCATTCCAGGTCTTACCACTTCTCTGTATATCAGCTTCTTTAATTCTTCTCCATGTTCCTCGTGGCCTTCCCCTTGATCTTCTGCCCTGAGGGTTCCAGTCCAATACTTTCTTTGTTATAGTGGAGTCGTTCTTTCTAAGCGTGTGTCCAATCCACCTCCAACGTCTTCTTCCTATTTCCTCTCCCACTGGTTTCTGCTGTGTTCTTTTCCATACTTCTTCATTTTTTATTCTATCCATCCATTTTATTCTGAGTAGCTTACGCATACACCTGTTTACGAAAATCTGTACCCTCCTTATACATGCCTGTGATTCGTTACAAGTTTCACATCCATACATTAGGACAGACTTCACATTTGAGTTGAAAAGTCTAAGCAGTGCAGCGCCAGAAACCGATCATTAGTTGCTAGATCTAGGTTTCTTGTTCAATAAGTTTCTTGCTCAATATCGCATATAAAATTTGAGATTCAAATTATTGCAGGGCTCCTTACGATCAATATATTTGTCATCGTGA
>NC_088365.1:10669490-10676990 GCF_034508935.2 Berghia stephanieae
TTATGACATTTTGACATGCAAAAGTTAAATGTTTTGACAGTTTTTAATAAAGGGCCTTTAAATGTTAAAAGATTATAGACAAAGCATATACGCTACCTAAAACAAAATTTCACAAGCACTTTTTTGATATTTTGAAAATGTTATTTCTTTGATTTTTTTAACAGTAAAATTTGTCATATTTATTGATTTTTTTTTCACTTTTCAGTAATCAAACGTTAATAAAATAAAGACAAAATCTTGTATCTCAAAAAGCTTGTATAGGTTTTAGGGAATATATCGATCTATCAATATACGTATTTTCAATGCTATTAGCCCATTAGTTCTTGAGCCTTTGTCTTTAAATAATGGCAATAGTCCACAATGTCTTCCAAACTATTTTAGTTTCCATGGCGACGGGTGAATATTTTTTTTCATGTTCCATACATGTTTTTATACTTCTTGAAACAAAAGCTATTATTATTATTATTATTATTATTATTATTATTATTATTATTATTATTATTATTATTATTATTATTATTATTATTATTATTATTATTATTATTATTATTATTATTATTATTATTATTATTATTATTATTATTATTATTATTATTATTATTATTATTATTATTATTATTATTATTATTATTATTATTATTATTATTATTATTATTATTATTATTATTATTATTATTATATTATTATTATTATTATTATTATTATCATTATTATTATCATTACTATTATTATTATTATTATTATTATTATTATTATTATTATCATTATTATTATTATTATTATTAATATTATTAATATTATTATTATTATTATTATTATTATTATTATTATTATTATTATTATTATTATTATTATTATTATTACTATTACTTATATTATTATTATTTAAAACATAATTTAAAAAGATAATGTAATTTTTGTAAAGACGTCTAAAATGCCGACAATGATACATACATAAAAATAATATACGTAAATATAATGTGGTAAATAAAACTTGGTAATAGGTATAGTGTAATAGAATTGTAAGCTGTAAGAATAATTACATAGAATGAATTTCAAGGGACATACAGATTATATGTTTTTAAAGATATAGATATCTATAAGAAAAAAACATAGTGAAAAGCTAAGAATTAGATACAGTACAATAATATTGTAAATTGACTGAGAAATATTACAGAGTAGAAATTACATGGCACATATAGATTAAATTGGTAAATTGAAAAGTTATAGTAGGCAATTTTATAAATTAATGTTTAAAAATTGTGGGTATGGAGTAATTTTAAAAGAAAAGGATTCAAAGTTAAAACAGACGTAGACCAAAATTTATAAATTATTTTCCTTTTTAAACATTCTTCAACTGGAAGGTAAAAAGGATCGGAGGTGTCTTTCACTTTTTGTTGGGATAGACAACAATCGGTCACTTCTGTTCGACTTAGCGATCTGAAGATTTAGAGGATGAGTTGGATTATCTAAAATATTACTAATTTTTCTAAAGCAGCATTCTGTATATAAATAATTAAAAGACATGGATCCCGTGGTAAGTTTGTTAGCTCTTTTAATAGTCCTGCTGTCAGTTAGCTTTCGCTGAGCTAAGACAATACCCCCCCCCCCTCCCCCAGGCAGTAATACAAAAAACCAAAACACTTTCTATTAATTGTCATCATTTTTATCACATATTGTCAATGAAAATATCATCAAAGATGCGATGGTTCATAATCAAAGGCAGCGACTGTGTATATAGTATTGATCACTGTCTAAATGCCCCTATCTATGAGTCTTTTTTTTTTTATTAAGGGTTATTAAGTCATATTAAATCAATGTTTCATGGTTTTTCTTATTTTTTCCCCCTCTTTCTTCTCATCTTCTTATCATTAATTATTATTTATATGAGCATTTGTTAATTTATTTACGTATTTATTTCGTTACATAATTTGTTTTGTATTAACTTGTTTATGAATTTTTGTATGCAACAATATATTTATATTGTTTTATTGATAACCTTTTATTCATATATTTATTCAAATATATGTCTTAAATCGTCTTATTGTATGTTTTATCTATTTATTTGTTTACTTAGTTTTATTTTTCATTTATTTATTTATTTATTTATTTTCATTTTTATTTTTTTTTAAAGTAAATATTGTTAAGGGCGATATTTATATGCCTTTGTTTAGTGTGTATGTATATATAAGAAAAAGATAAAAATAAACTGGCAAAGGACGGCAAGCGTTGGATGTGTTTCATTACTGAGGTAATAAAAAGAAGAAAAAAAGCGATTCCGTAAGCAATCTACAGTGATCTTGCTTTCGGTTTTGTTCACCAAACAAAATGTGTTGAATGTCAAATGAATAAATCAAATTAGCATTCGGATTGAGAATGAGGATTCGTTTTAGTGAATAAAGCTTACAATATCCCAGTTATCCCTGTTTTGGATAAACGTCATTCAGGAAAAATAACTGGTCAAAGTGTATTGCAGATTTATGGATAGATAGAAAGCGGTTGCGCCGAAAGTTGCTAGATATTCTAGAATATACCAGTTTTGCCGAAGTGACGAAGTAAAAATCAGACAATGATGCAAGATAAAAGCTTGAGAAGTTTTGTATGAAACAAGTGTCAGATAAAGCAGAAACTCATAACACGAAAAAAAAAACATCCCAAAAAATATGTCTGCCTCCCTTGGGGTCGAACCTCAGATCTCCGAATTAACTGTCTCACATGCTGTCATTACACCACAGAGGTTGCCCGAGACAGTGGGCACGATTTAATGGTTATGATATTCCTCACGCGCTTTTCCGCAGTGAAGCCTTCATCATCATCATCATAATCATCATCATAATCATCATTGCTTTTTCACCCTGGGTCAGGGTATAGGCCACAGACTTAGTTTCCATCCTTCTCTATCCCGAGCTAACGTTTCTTTTATCTCGTTCCATGTCTTGTCACTTCTCAGTATATCAGCTTCTGTATTTCTTCTCCATGTTCCCCGTGGCTTTCCCCTTGATCTTTTGCCCTCAGGGTCCCAGTCCAATATTTTCCTTTCAGTGAAGGCTTGCCTGTATCATAATAAACAAACATTGAACAGGAGTGGACGATGAATAAGATATTAGAGCTGCTCCATTCTTATTTCTCTAAGTATCAATGTGAAAATTTGGGAGAAGACAACTAAAAAAAATAATAATTATGCCTTTTTCGCCACGACATCATAAGATATCGTCGCCTAGGCATTCCACGAAGGAAAATAGATAACTCATCAAACAATATGTATGATGTCAACAGGAATCACCCATGTTGTCCAAATGAGCAAATTAAGGGTTAATAATCTTGATCAAGAAGAAAAAACGAAAGTGCCTGAAGCGGGGCTCGAACCCGGATCCTTCCGGGTCACAGTGCAATGCTTTAACCATTCGGCCACTTCGCCCCTGATAAAAATGGATCCTGTACTGGTTCATAAACATCTTTTCTAATTTGCCATAAAGATTCGCGTATAATGTCGAAATATCTCTTTACTTCTGAAGAATAGAATATTAATCTACAGATAGTGTCACTTGGTGGTCAAGAAACTATCAAACGTATCTGTTATGTTAACTGATCGGATGTTCTGGATTTTGTTATAATCTCCTAAAAATTTCGTGAAGTATATAAACGGGTCATAAGCCGACATTTGTCAAGTCATTATTACCGCTTTAGTAGAAAACTCTATAGGAAATTCCATTCCTATTAAGAAAGGAGTCCGTCAAGGGTGTGTTGCCTCACCAGATCTGTTTAATCTATACCAAGAAACAATCATGAGGGGCATAACTAATATGGAGGGAATAAAAGTAGGAGGTCACAACATAAATAATATAAGATACGCAGACGATACGGTACTCGTTGCAACATCAGAAATCATACTTCAAAAGATTGTTGACAAAGTGGTAGTAGATAGTGAAGCCAAGGGAATGGAAGTGAATATCACCAAAACGGAATGCATGGTAATACATAAAAACCCCGAAAACAACAACACCTGCAATATAACGATTCACGGCGAGCAACTTACCAACGTAGAAGTTTTAAATACCTAGGTTCAATAGTGACAACAGATGGAAGATGTAACCGAGACATACGAGCAAGAATAACTCAAGCCAAACAGGCCTTCATGGACCTCGGAAACATTTTGAAAAACAAACAGATGTCGTTCGGGATTAGATTCCGAGTCTTGAAGTGCTACGTGTGGCCAATCTTGTTATACGGATGCGAAAGCTGGACTACAAATGCAGAAACACAAAAGAACATTGAAGCTTTTGAAATGTGGTGTTTGAGAAGGATGCAGAGAATATCGTATACTGCACACAAAACGAACGAAGAAGTGTTAAAACAAACATACCAACAAATGAAACTAATGCCCTTAATAACGGAGCGACAACTATCCTTTTTCGGACACATAGTAAGGAAAGATAAGAATGAATACCTGGCAAGTTGTGGAAAAATACCTGGTAAACGCCCCCGGGGGAGACAAAGAAAAACACTCATAGACCAACTGAAGGGCTTCACCAACCTAACAATCAAAGAGCTGTTTGAAAAAGCAAGAGACAGGGAGGAATGGAGAGAGATAATTCATGCAGTATCCGAAGCCTGGACCAGGCATGGAACCTAGAAGAAGAAGAAGTAGAAAACGGTAAGGGCAGCCTGAAGCCGGTGATCGTGAAAATACTAACGAAAGAGTGAAAATGGAAATACAATTCATTGTCTGTTTTGTTCCCATACGAAGCCTTTCCATTTTCACTCTTTCGTTAGTATTTTACCGCTTTACCGCTCTTTCCACTTGACCGTTTTGAATTGATACGTCAACCTGACATACTTTAGATCTTCCAGAGGGACTTGGATGTTTCTCGGATAACGAGTCACCTCTACTCCGTCAATGTAGAAATAATAAGTAAGTTCTGTCACGAAAATAACCCAATAGCTTCGTACTCCAACTGCCATATGTTTGTATATGTCAAATGACTGAAAAGGACCCGCCCAACTTTGGCTTGATTCCTTGTAATTGTCCACAACGATGAGATTAGGTGAAGTACCCGGTATGTTAAACTTGGCCTGCACAAACAAGTTCAGTTCCTTTCGCTTACTTACGTCATCGGCCCACCCTGGACCTGTTGTAAATGAACAAGACATGTATTCCAAATCATCAGGAATCAGCTCGAATGCAAAAAGCTGTCCGTCATATAACCCGGAAGTTATAGGGACGTACACTTCTAATTCATCTCGAGGGTTGTAGACCGTTTCTACATTAGTAAACGCCAGATAAGAGTATGAGGTCGAGTATTCATTGGTTTCCTTCAAGGAATGACTAGCTTTCTCCAAACACAATGCACAGTCCCCTACCTTACTTTCATTCTCCTTTTCTTCAGCTTCATTTGATGGAATAAAATTTATTCCTATGCACGAATTCTCGGCATGCTTACTACACAAATAGGCACACTCTAAGAGAAGAGTACTCGTCAGTTTTTCACAATTGTCCAAGAGTAGATGATTCTGAAGAAAATATGTAATTGATTTGAAAGATATCATATCTTGAATACTGACGTTGGTTAAAAACATGAGCATCATGGCTATTGATTTTGTCAAATGTCGAGTTTTATGTGACAGCTGCATTTTGGTGATTATAACTCTTTATCCCTGTCTCTTGGTGTAACAGAAGTTGATTTCTTAATATGTCCAATTCGGATAGAATGTAAGTAAAACTCACGCCGTAAAAACGAAATTATGCCGGTTTTGATTGGATCCTTGATAATTTAATCCACAAATCTACAATAAAAGATATGGAACTATGATTGCATCTACACTCCTTATTTTGGAAGTTTCAGGTTTGAGATTTTTTGCCAAGATGAAGGTGATTTAAATCGACCAATATTTGAAGGACGAGTTTTGTAGCCAAATTATTTTTGAATGCTAGTTTTTTTTTTCTAGAGTACGGCAGTTAACTGGTTAGATGGCAACCTAACATATTGGATCGAAGCGACGTCTTTATCAAAGTACAGCAGCATTGGTTAAATCAAAAAATACGTTTAACTTCTGTCACGATAAGATAAAGTAAGATAAGATAAAATAAGATATACTTTATTCATCCAAAACAAATGGAAATTCGTTTACACACGTTGCATATATGAAAATATATAAACACAAATGCAAATACAAGACAGGAGCAGAAAATTCACCGCTGAATATTACATATCTACTACAAAATCGGTATCTCTCTCTCTCTCTATATATATATCGATAAATGGCGCTGTGGGACGGGAAATGGCTATTGATAATTGTTAATGTATAATAAGATGAAAAGGGAGACAGATAATGGCAGGTAATAATGGCGTAATGGCTGGATGAAAATTACTCCGAAACCCAGGACATGAATTTGTCCGTTTTCAGTCATATATGACCTTGAACTATCACACGTAACCTGCCGCGTCAAACTGGTGTTCTTATATTTGACTCTACTCAATTCATTTATAATATAATATAGGATTGGGGTTTAGCATTATTCCTTACAGAGTGGCTCAATGCTACGGTCTACTTTGCTTCCTACCCGAACGGTACCGAGTTCAATCACCCGCCGCTGCGTTGTGTGGCCTTGAGCAAGTCACCTCACCCTGCCTAGCTCACTTTGCGGGGCTGCTCTGCGGCTGACGCCTGGGTTATTCCAGTCTTCCATTGGAATAGACCCTAAAGACAAATTTCCCCTTGGGGGATGAATAAAGGGAATTTTATCTTTTTTATTTTATTTTATTACAACCAATGTTAAAATTTTATCCTCGAGCACCGAATCACTGGCAACTCTAAAACTTATAAAAAGTTGTTACAGATTGATCCACGAGTAACTTGCCAACATAGTAAGGGTGATTCTACAACATCTTGACTCAAATTAGTATAAGGAAAATCCGCTAGGTTGTAATGGTAGATCCGTAATTTGACCTTTGGCCTCTGGAATAGCCCTTACATTACGAGTTACCTCCCCACATTTGAAAAATAAAATAGTTTGTAAGCCTTGAACCATAAAAAAGAACGGACATTTAGTATTTTAAATTATATTTTATATAAAAATACGAATCTTTATTTAAATGTATTTTATTTATCTATTTAATTGGCATCAAAGATATTAATAATCTATTTATATTCTTGCACTGTCTTCAGACATTACTAATTTTAATATATATATATATATATATATATATATATATATATATATATACATATATGTGTGTGTGCGTGGGTGTGTGTGTGTATGTGTGTGTGTGTGTGTAATTGCCTTGCCAGAGCATAATTTTGATAGGTCATATACCGGTTTGTACAGGTTGTCCTTTACCAATGAAGTGGCACATTGACTTTTAACTGCAAAAATAACATGTATTAGGAATACAAGGAATTAATGTCATATTTCATTTTTAAAAACATTAATATGGCACGAGGGCACAAAGCAACTTGAAGAAGATATTATAGAAAAAAACACAATCCCCCCACCCCCAC
>NC_088365.1:10681990-10706990 GCF_034508935.2 Berghia stephanieae
AAAACTTAAATTTGTATCGAGCTTTAATAAAATTTTCACATGTTTCGATCACTCTTGGTACAAATATAAACTGTATTTAAATTGTTTTCTATGAGAATTGACTATCGCAACACAAACCAATAATGGATAATATATATTTTCAGTGGAATTTTAAGATGAGATATACTTTGTTGATCCTCAGTGGAAATTATCCTGATTTTATACTCCAAGTTCAATGAACAGAGTTTTATTCATTTTAACCTCTCGGCTCGGATTCATTTGTAAGCACTTGGGAATTTTCTTATAAAACCAGAGTTTGAAGGCTGTTGTGTTACAGTCCAAATACACCAAGACCTGAAATCGGAGCTCTCACTTTCAAGTAACTATATAGTGTATCAAAAGGCGTTTAACTAAATCACCCAAATACCTTTGAACGTGTTAACAATGCTGATCATCTCATGAAATGTCCAAACATTCAAGGATGAAAGACGATGTCGGAAACAAAATCCAGTTTTTAAATAATTTCGTTACGCTGTTTCGCGGTTCAAATTGATAGCCACATAATGTTGATAAAAAACACATAAATCTAAACCAGCAATGGCTGCCATTATCGTGGGCAAAGGAATTTAACCCATTCCATAATATTGCTTGTGGCTGAGTATCCAGTGAAATAGTCGGTTATCCCAATATGCTAGAAAAGGTATACTGTTGGTAGCTTTCAGATAAACTGTCATACGTAACCAGTCGCTTCAAACGGTATTATGTCAGGAGTTTAAAAAAATAGACGATCTTTTTTATAGCGCAATATAGAGTAAACGTGCACAAAGCGCTTTAGACGTGTCCAACAGGATTTAACATGTAAGACGAAAAATCATGCCTTCTTCTTCTTTCAGCTTATCCCGCATTTTGCAGGGTTGCCATAAGGATTGCCACATCTCCATGCATCTCGGTTCAACGCATCATCTTCCTCCAGGCCCAGTTCTTTCATATCATCCTTTACCTTATCCCACCATCTAGTCTTTGGGCGTCCCTTTTTCCTCTTTCCCCTCTATTAGTAAGTCCAATACTTTCCTTCCCATGTACTCCCTCTCTCGTCTCTTTACATGTCCGATCCATTTCAATCTATCTTCTCTCATCTTTATTGATACATTCTTCACGTCAGTCAACGAGTAGAATTACTTTAAACCGAAATTTTGGGGACCTTCTAAACCATTTCGGTTTAAAGACATTTTGGTTTAAAGCAAGTTCCCGTTTTGCGATGTTTTACAAGGGTAGTAACTATTTAAGGAATTTGCTCATTTAATCATATCATGGGTTTCTCCTTAGATGGAGTTGTGGAATAAATGCCGTGTTCGTAATCATTAATTTTTAAATATATTTTTTTTGTTTGTTTTAAAAATATTTTTTTTTTTGGGGGGGGGGGGGGGGGGGGTTCGTTTTCAATTCAAAATTGTTGAAAGAGTTGAGTTCGGGATGCCGTGTATTTTACATATCTCCGTCTTGATCAACTTTTTTTTCATCGACTTCACATAATATTTTGATTTTAAACTCAAACATGTAAGCACAGTGCTTTCTTTTAGTTTAGACCTCTTTTAGTAAAATGCAAAGCTAAAATAAGACCGAAAGTTCTTGTGCGATAATTGATAATGAATGATGCGCAGCTACTCAGAGGTGAAGTGAAATGGAAATGAAAAGGCGTGTCAATACTTGGCTGTCTACTACTACATATCTCTCTTTTGTTGAAAAGCCATTAGGTTCAAAGGCCTAATTACATAGAACCCCCCCCCCCCCCTTCACACACACACACACATTTAAACAAAGTGGAAGTGAAATGGCATTTCAATGGTAAGTTTTCTACCCCCCCCCCCTCCTTATCGTTGTGTTGAGAATCCTGTCAGTTCCAAAGCATCAACACACGAGCGAGAACATCTCGCTTGCGTGATTCTACACCCCAACTCCCCCTCTTTCCTCATTTTTCGCCTGGCCAGTCACCCGCTGTCTTCCTTTTCCAGTCTGTGTGACTGTGGTGTTGGCCAAGCCCAAGTGCAGTGATTGAAGTGTTTGCCTCCCCCCACCCACCCATCACCCTCATCTTATACTTACGCTCTGTTTAATATCGCCGGGCATTATTACGTGTGGCCTCCTTCCCGAATTTTTGAAGAAAAATATAGAGAGAAAAAGGGAAGGTGCTCTCAAGTTGTTTCGGTTTAGAGAAAGTCCTGCTTAGAAGTATTTCGGTTCATCGTAAGAATTAGTACAAAGAAAATGAAGAAACTAGTACAATTTATTAAATTCTTTGCGGTTTAAAGTATTTTTCGGTTTAGCTTCTTTCGGTTTAAAGTAATTTTACTGTATTTATTTTCTTTATTTAGAACCAAGATGGCCGCCGTTGCCTGGTGGCGTGACATCAGACTTCTGAATCCTATTATGCCTGTTGGGTCATATTACATTTTTTATGACAGGACAACACCAGAACTTAATGGCCAGGTACTAATACGAGTACGGTGAGGGAATATGTCGCTCATAAAGGGACTCGAACCAGAACCTTCAGATGCGAAAGCAAGTATCACATTACAAGACCACATAGCCGCATTAGATTAACAAGAAACACTTAAGTGATATTTTTAGTCTAAAGTATCAATTTTGACTTAGATTTTTATGTTTTATCAATGAAATCTCTTTCGTGAACTGTAAACTGCTAAAATTTTGTTATTGTAGTGATTTTGACTTTTATATTTAATTTCCAGCATGAATTTTATCCCATCACATGTTCGTTCCATACGATCTATTAATAGTTATGAAAATCTATATCTATGTTATAACTTATAAATTAGAGCCTATTCGAGATGAAAAAATAATATATTATAAACGGCCTTAGATTTTTGATATATTCCTTCTTGGACGTGAAATCCGAGAACATTCCCATGTCACATGTTCAAAGTGCAAAACATGATAACATGTCAAATTAATCAAGCAATAAAATGTCTGTTGGAATTATTCTTGGTCTTGATTTTAATTCTATTCCAATGCGATATTGATTGGAAACACTCTATTTTCATACGATTTTTAAAAAACCTAATTATTCATACTCCAAAAGTGTCTCATAAATTTTCATCAATTTAGTGTGGAGGAATGTCGATTTCGGAAGTTAGCAAACTTAAAGGAAGTCGAGGTCTTTCCAAATGTCATGCTAATATCAATCATACCATAATGTTATGAGTTAAATGAAATCATAAAAAGGGACTATTTGAATTTATGAAAATAGTTAACAATGACAAATAGTCATGGTCGCGTCATTCAGTACATACCATTTAACCCTTTAAAGACATTTTTATTCTTGTCAGTTTAATCGTCGTACCCCAAGAGTAGTTTAAAAGTCTTTGGGCGTCCATTTTTCCTCTTTCCCCTCTATTTGTAAGTCCAATACTTTCCCCCCACATACTCCCTCTCTCGTCTCTTTTCATGTCCGAATCATTTCAATCTATCTTCTCTCATCTTTACTGATACATTCTTCACTTCAGTCAACCTTCGAATTCGTTCATTTCTCATATTCAAAAGGGTTTTACAGTGATTGTGACGCGTTTAGGGCATTTCAGTGAGTGTAATAAAGAAGGAAAATTGTGTGGTCAAAAGACAAAATCATCTTACCATGGTGATACTGTTTCGTTTGTATTGTACTATTCTTATATTATCTTTATAGTATTTATGAAGATTCGATATTATGTTAACTGCTCTTTACATTGGATTATTTATCCTTCCCACAAGTTATATAAAGAACAAAAATCCAACTGACAATATCCTTAGCTGAGTAAAGCTTTATACTCATTCGCACCAGAGTTGGTTGAAGTATCTATGTGTGTGTGTGTGTGTGTGTGTAAACACAATGTCGTGCTATGCAAATGCTAGGTATTAAGATGCATCCTTTGCTGAGTAGAATATTAAGTTATTTTGTTACAAAGCAATAGACCGTATCACTAATCTTCTTTAACCCCTTTATAAAGCGGAATTTTCACTAATTGGCCACCAAAGAGATGTACAAAAAGTCCAATGACAACAAAGACACTATATAATACGATAAATAGCGCTTGCAAGGCGATATAATATATATATATATATATATATATATATATATATATAATTGGATCAAACACCCTCATGAAGCTACACTCAACACGAAAAATGTACAATACGTGTCGACATCGCCGGAAGTTCTTGTTAATCAACTACAAACCGGAACCACTTCAACAAACAACAACAGTCATCAAACCAACTCAGTCCTGACGATGGCTAATTAGGCCTGAAACATTAATGTAGACTGTCTCAAATATTGTCAATTGAGTGAATAGAAAGAGCATTTTCCATTGACTCAACTTTGCGCCACCAGAATGGACTCGAACGATGGACCCACAAGTCCGAAGGCGAGTATCATAATACAAGACAGCACAACCACGTTCTGAATTCTTTTTGAAGAAAGTCCGATCTATTGCCAATTATTTGAACATTTCATGATTTGAGTCACGTTACTATGCTCGGCGCATAGTTGAGTCCTTGGAAAATGCTCTTTACTCACATTCTCTCACCGTACTAAGTACCGGTACCTGGCCGGTAACAGCGTTGTCTTTGTCCAAAAAATTGTAATGTCGCCTAAGAGGCGTCATGTCCCGTCCAAATGTTAAATGTTGCTGTTGACCAGGGACCCCTTGTAAAGCGCTTTGAGCACATTTAGTGGATATTGCGCTATATAAAGCTCTTTTTTTTACAAAATGGTTAAAATGTAATGTTCTTATTCCAAATTAAATGTTAAAGGAGAAAGAAAGCCTTGAAATTCATTAACGATAATGAATATGCCATTATTATTATTATCATTTCTGTTAGTCAGTCAAAGTTGTCATCATTTATAACATCATTAATTTGTATTGGTTCTATTATTACATGGTTCAAACCAATCTAAAAATAATTTGGTCGAAGATAAATTAAGTTTCTGTCACATGCCAGAGAACAAAGATAGATTGTAACCAATTGTCCCAAGACAGCTTTGTGTGATGATGAATTCGATGCTTGAAATGAATTCTGAGCGTAAATAATAAATAACATTAGTCAAATGGGTTAGAAACCTTAATTTAATAAATACAGACAGATAACCTTGATGTTTCGGCCGAACTCTGTGTCAAAAACGATGATGAATTAGAAGATTAAACTAAAGATGAGAGATGATAAAATGGCGTTGTTAACCCTCATATATATATATATATATATATATATATATATATATATATATATATATATATATATATATATATATATATCAAATAACCATACCCTACTGTAAAACGAGAACTTAATAAAAATAAAACAGCTGATCCTATGTATTTAAAACTGGAGACAGAAGCGTTGATTTCCGTAATAGTAATAATAATAATAACAATAATTATAATAATAATAATAATAATAATAATAATAATAATAATAATAATAATAATAATAATAATAATAACAATAAAAATAAAATAATAATAATAATAATAATAATAATAATAATAATAATAATAATAATAATAATAATAATAATAATAATAATAATGATAATAATAATAATAATAATAATAATAATAATAATAATAATAATAATAATAATAATAATAATAATAATAACAATAATAATAATAATAATAATAATAATAATATAATAATAATAATAACAATAAAAACAATAATAATAATAACAATAATAATAGTGATAATAATAATAATAATAATAATAATAATAATAATAATAATAATAATAATAATAATAATAATAGTGATAATAATAATAATAATAATAATAATAATAATAATAATAATAATAATAATAATAATAATAATGATAATAATAATAACAATAACAATAATAATAATAATAATAATAATAATAATAATAATAATAATAATAATAATAATAATAATATAAATAATAATAATAACAATAATAATAATAATAATAATAATAATAATAATAATAATAATAATAATAATAATAATAATAATAATAATAATAATAATAATAATAATAATAATAATAATAACAACAATAATAATAATAACAATAAAAATAATAATAATAATAATAATAATAATAATAATAATAATAATAATAATAATAATAATAATAATAATAATAATAATAATAATAATAATAATAATAATAATCATAGTAATAATAATCATAATAATAATGATAATAATAATAATAATAATAATAATAAATGGCATTGGTAGAGCGCCTTACCCTGATTTCATCAAGCTCTAGGCACTTTACATTCTAAAAATAGATAAAGTAATACCATTAAAAATTATAAACACATAGCAATTTCAATTACTTACGTAGCAATAGACAATACATTTTACAGATTAGGAAAAATTTCAATTACAAAATATATATTATGAAACAAAAGGCTGAGTTTTCAATTTAGATTTGAAAGCTGAAAATGAGTCATCATTTCTAATATTCTGGGAGAGCAGTGCCAAAAATGTAAACGATTGTTCACCGATTTTGCGGGATGTTTTAGGTTTAGATACGATTGTTCTAGAACGATTAGATCTTAGATTTCTCTTCTATCCTCCTATATCAGTTTTCCAACATGCTTTCTGTCTTTGTCTTGGGATGAGATTACTTGGTTTTGTCCTGGCCCTGGCCGGATACCCTAGGTAGGAGAGAAACAGTCAAATGTATAGTTAGTTTTGGGAGATGATATTTTTTTGTCTTGTAAATCATATCTCCGTTAGCACTGTATTTTGCTTTATTTACATATTATATATTTGTAAACATTTGAGTGTGTTCCTCTTAGTGGGGACATGTGCTTGTGTCTGGATGAGACTTTTAGGTGATCTCAAACTAAGTACTTTGATCGTGTGCTCTTGGAATCCACATCTGTTTAATATCTGAACCAATTCCCCTTTCTCTTATCTTTTCTTGCGTGCTTTAATTGTAATTCTAGAACTTTTAACTATCCCATTTTCTTCCTTTTTACTGGCGCTGATATGATCTGAATGTGTTGCAAGCGCCGTAAAATCCTTAAAAACAAACAAACAAACATCTTAATTTTTTATTCTAAAAAAGGAGTATACAAGGTCATACACATATGCAGAGAAATGGCTATTTAGCGTTTTATAGTCAATGAATTCGCATGTTTTATAAATGATGCGTTTCTGAAGTGGTAACAGGTGCACTCTCTAAGAAAATCAGAAGCAGATGAGTTTTTTTGGTATTTTGTTTTTTCAAAACTAGTCTAGCAGCGTTGTTTTGTACAATTTGAAGACGTTTAATATTATCTTTGGAGATGTTGATCAAAAGGGAGTTGATATAATCTAATTTGGATAGCACTAAGGCATTTATGACGTGTTCATCTATGATCAAGGATACATCTGTCTAATTTAACGTATTCTTCTTATTTCAATGTACATGCATTTGATACGGTTTTTAACTTGAACTGTCATTGAGTGGTTCATGTTGAAATAGACGCCAAGATGTTTTACTATGGTGGCAGATTCAACAATAATAGTTCTAAAATTAATCGATGAAGTATCAATTTGTTTAATATTGTTGGATTAATCAAAGTTTTATCATCATTAAAAATCAAATTGTTATTTTTCATCTAATTGTTAATATCAATAAAGGAGCATTCAATCCTATTTATCACATAGCTTAAAGACAGTAGCATGTATTGAATCATTAATGTGAGAATTGTCTGCAAAAATTTATAGGAGAGACCAAATGCACATATAATAGGTAAAAAAGATTGCATGTACATTGTAAACAGGACCGGTCCAAGGACCGAGCCCTGGGACACCCTAAATTTTAGTATCTGACTTTATAATTTGAAACAATCTACCACAGCAGACTGTCTCCGACCAGCAAGGTATAATTTAAATTCTAGACAGGTTCCGGTAATCGCAAAACAGTTTCTCAAGACGGACCAACAAAATGACTTGATCTTTGGTATCAAATGCTGCAGACAACTCTAATAGGCATAAAACATTAATTTCATTAGAGTCAATATTCTTGATCAAATCATTGTAAACATTTAAAAGCGAGACTTCCATACAGAAGCCTACTCTATAAGCCGATTGAAATCCCATTGAAGATCATTGACTTCAAGATGACTCTGTAACTGATGAAGTATCATATTTTCAAGCAACTTGGAGAGAAAGGACATGTTAAAACATGTCGATAAATCTTCAATTCTTTTTGGACTGATAATGGCTTTTTAAGCAAAGGTTGATAGACGGCATTTTTGAAACAAGCTGAAGCATTACCACTGGAAAGTGAAAGATTAATTACTTGTTATTGATGGGAAAAGCGTGTTTACACATACATAAGTTTTGCAGGTAATGGATCAAGTTGTCTATATTGGTTATTTTATTATAATATTGTAACATAAACACAATGTAATTTTGGAGTTATTGTAGCAAACGTGGCAAAACGATTAGGGCATCGTCGTAACTCAGTGTTTTACTGATTTGAGAGTCACTGCTAATAGGGAATGAGATTAGCGGAAGAGTAGCGTCCCTTGATTGGACGTCACCCATAGTCTGTGACTATATATATATATATATATATATATATATATATATATATATATATATATATATATATATAATATATATATAATTGATTCGTGTTTGATACAAATAAGGTACGGATAGTGCTCGACATGTAGCAATGGAGCGAATTATTATTTTAATATTTACCACAACATTGTGGTAAATATTAACAATATATATATATATATATATATATATATATATATATATATATATATTTATGAGTGTTGGTGGGTACTTGTAGGTACGAAAGTGCTCGATAATGGTGGTTAGAGCTAATATATAATGTAAATTTTCACTCACATTTTTTTGGCGGAGACGACTCGTTTCTGTGTTTTTTACACTTCTCAAATATGAGAGCACATCACAATACACATCAAAACTAATCACCACTACACAGCGAAACAACTTTAGTTTGGAGTTTTCTTCGGACATTACAATGGATTACGCCGACTGAAAAAGTGTAAAAAACACAGAAACGAGTCGTCTCGACCAAAAAAATGTGAGTGAAAATTTACATTATATATATATATATATATATATATATATATATATTTTATATATATATATATATATATATATATATATATATATATATAAAATATATATATACATATATATATATATATATATATATATATATATATATATATATATATATATAATGAGTAAAATTAATTCACATTTGTGTGTGTCTGTGCGTGTATGAGTGGAGAAAGAAGGAGGAGATAACACTGTATACGTTATATAAATGTAAACAAGAAACAATCTCGTGATCATTATGACGTCCACCTCACCATCTGAAAGTGGTTAGAAACTTTTATATATATATGATGCTTTTCAGAGGGATTTTATCTAATCGTGAGTAATATGACACTTGATCCCCACCAATCAATAAAGTGTAGGTCAATTCTTCTACTGTTATTACCCACTGACTTTTTTCCCCAACGGTTAGGAAATTCGAAGTCTCCTTAGAGTCAAAGTTTCCGGTCCAGTTTTTGGCAGTTGCATCGTAGCTTTTTATGATTATTAGGTTTGGGTATAGACCAGTGTTTATCTTGTGCTTGGCTTGAACATAGAAATTTATGTCATTTTTGATTGGATCATCTGGTAATTCCTTCCCTGTCGTCAACTGAAATTCCACTGGAGTTTGGAGGTCTGGGACAACATCCAAGAGAAGCACCTGTTTGTGGTACAAGCCAGCAGGAATGTGTATGTACTTCCCGTTTAGGAATTCTCCCTTGAGGGAAGGCTGGATTCCTATTACGTTGTGAGTGAACTTTGCATACTTCAACGTGACTGTTAATGTTGCTTTGTCTACCCTCTCTGAAAAACATAACGTGCAGTTGTGAACAGCTCCGGCTGTTTGATTTAAAGGAAAGCCAATGCCAGTACATTTCGGATAACCAGTGCATAACTGTGCACATTGCGTCAGCATTGCTGGAACTGGCTGGCGACAAGAGTAATGAACATGAATTTCAACTGGAAGAAAGATAGCGACAGGATTTTTGATTTGGTTATTGCAATTGTTAGGAGTTGGTGACACGTTGTAAATAAAGTGACAGAAAAATATAATGAGACATTTAAAGTGTCGAATAAATACAGACCGTTGGAACACCATTTTCATTATTTGCAAAATCATCGTATTTAGCTCCTAATCTTTGGAATTAATGGCATTAAAGATCTACAACATTTGTAGGGTTCGTTTTCATAATTTGAAATCAAAATCAGTTGATGAATCCTTCGAAAGAGGTATGAAACTAACACTATTTATGTTAAATAATTATCACAGAATGCTCAAGAAAGTCAATGTTTGTGTGGATTAATTCCAAGATTTGGGAAATAAATCGACTTGTAATTCCTACAAAAGAAAAAACATATTAGTGTCCTATCCATTCGCTGGGCACCAGCAAGTAACAACATTATGAGAGATGCCATTGTTTTAAATAATGATACCAAGCAATTTATGAATTATGCTTTTGAAACTGTATGTCGTCGGTGTAAATGTCATGGTTCAATTTTCGTTTTAGCATCATAATTTATGTTAGAGTTAAAATAAATCCCCTCGATGAGCAATGTTTCTTAAACTTTAAGACAAAACCAATATATGCTTGTTACATTTCCCATAAATACACTTAATTTTTCTTCATCTAATTCATTTAACATAATAACAGATGAACAATATGGATCTCATTAGGAACTAAAAAAAGTCGTTTATCATTAAGCTATTAAACTTACATGGTAATGCCCATAACACGTATATGAAATAATAATACTAATGTAAAAACATCCCTCTAATCTTATTGCAATGAATAAATACAACAATCACGGAATATTTTGTTTCAATCCCACAGAATCTCTTCCATACAAGTCAGGTTTGCATGTGTTACAGTGTAAATGAAAACAAAGTTGGTGAAATCCATTTAAGTGACATTATATTTTAGCGATGGGCAATGCCATAAAAGTTAAGTCATGAATACTTGATAGTCCGTTTCAATAAAGCTTTCAAATTAGGACGGCGATTTTTTCCGCTGCTTTTGTAGCGAAAAAAAAGGAAGAGAACCAAACCTCCCCTCCCCCACCACCACAAAAAAAAAAACAAAAAAAAAAAAAAAAACATTTGCATTTGGAAATAGAGTCCGCCCGCAGGAAAAGATTGCATTTTAAATTTTAATATTACAAATGGTACTGACAGATGCGGCTATTCTTTAGCACTGCGCTGCTACTATATTCCTAAAAAAACAGTGTCAGCATATGTATGCTAAAGGTAGTAATTTCCATTATTGCCATATACATTTTGAAGCTTTTTATTTGGACATGAAAAGCTAGATATATTTTCTACATCTAATATCTTATGTAGATAGAAAGAAGTTGACGTCATTCAGGTCTTTGTTATTGCTTTTTGCCATCCGCGTTCATGTGTAATTCTCACTACATTTTAATAACTAGACTATAAACGTACAAGGTTACATTGTTTTGTGTATTGGTCCGTTATACTACCGGATGGGAATGTTGTGAGCTTCTAAGCCAAGTGCATCCTATCTATGTGTACACTTTTTATTCCCCAATATTAAGATTGGAGAATGGTTCATATGAGTTTTAGGAAGATTATTGTATTCAAAATAAAGAGAATAAATACAAACTGGTATCAATTCATATCAAGTACCCCCACCTCATTGTCATACTCGCTAACCGGAATGTTGACACACAACCCACGTGCTAAAAATGACGGCGTCTGTTTTCGATGGTATTTCAAGAAACAAATTTGATTCTAATCAGTCTCATAACACACGCAAAGCATTTTATGTCAATTGTAAACATGATGCAAAATTTGGTGACGATTGGTCTAGTGGTTTCTGAGCCCCTTAGTGTTACAAAGAATCCAATTTTGCCAAGTAAAAAATAATATAAACATGATGTCATTAAAGAGTAATGTTAGCAACAACAAAAACAGCCAAATGAATATGGAATCGCTCCGTATCCCAATGATTTACTGATTTTAGCCCCATTTCTGTTTATGTGTTTGTTTTCGTTGAGGGGGGGGGGGGTGTGGAGATATATCATTGGAAATTATGAGAGGTTTATTTGATGGCTAGTCTATTTTCCGTAATGGAACTTCAAAGCTGTGCATAACGTGGAGTTTATCCTGGTTTCTAAAACGTTAAACATTTCTTATAGGTCGCTAGTTATATCGCGTAGGAGTCTTTACCAGACCTTTGTGACCGAAATAAAGAGGGGAATGGAGTAAAATCCCACTCTGATTTAACAAAGAAAAGAAATCTCACAAATGTAACATACAAAATAGTAGATCTAGACCTTATGCCTCAATTATCACTATTACATCATTAGCCTTTTCAGGAAAGGGAGGAAAAGGAGGAGGAGAAAGAAGATGAGAGAGATGAAGAAGAAGATGGGAAAGAGTGAAGGGGGAGGAGAAGCAAGAGAAAAGAAAGAAAAAGAAGAAGAAGAAGAAGAAGAAGAAGAAGAAGAAGAAGAAGAAGAAGAAGAAGAAGAAGAAGAAGAAGAAGAAGAAGAAGAAGAAGAAGAAGATGATGACGAAGTAGAACAAGGAGAAAGCACTGGTTTAGATATAGTTTTTAAAAAACACTCAGATTTATCTACTATTTTTTTATCACCAATTATATTTATCACAATTTCATTTCAACTGGGGTCCAAGAGCTGTTCTTTTTATATACCAAATCAGAATAAGGAAAATCGAAGACTGATAGACAGACGGACAGATAGATAGATAGATAGATAGATAGATAGATAGATAGATAGATAGATAGATAGATATTTATTCTCACCTCGTTTACTTAACACATTATATATATATATATATATATATTGAATCGTGTTACGATACAAATACGGTACGAAAAGTGCTGGACACGTTGATAGTAGCAATGGAGCGAATTATTATTATAATATTTATCACGATACTGGAGTCAGTCTACATCATTGTTTCAGGCCCTTACGACCGTCATCGGGCTTTTGTGTTTCTTGGGTTTGAGTTGTTGTTGTTGTTGTTGTTGATGATGTTGTTGAAGTGGTTCTGTAAGTTTGAAGCTAATTGGTAGGTGATTTCGTCTATGCGGACACCTGTTGGATATCTCTTTTTTCGTGTTGACTGTGACCTCATGAGAGTGTTTAATTATAGTATATTTTTCCTCCAGGCATTGTTTTGATGATGGTGCACATTATTGTGTGTAGATCGAATTGCCCATGAAATAGTGAGCTCTAGATTGTCTTTTAATTTCCAAAATGTTCGCTGAGTTTTGGAGATGCTTTATTTTGTTTTTGCTGTTTCTAAAAGTTGATGTATGGAGGTTGTATCTGGTTGTGAATTTTTTTTTCCGTTAGTCCTACATATTTTACTGGCTTCTGACTGTGGCTTGGTAGATTAGACTTGATTTAAAACATTGTTTATTGAACGGAACAATGATCCTTCTTTCTGCAGTTGAATTTTATGGTGGGTGGGTTTTGCTCTTGTTGGTGGCTTTTCAATATTTTTGTTGTGGCTTGAAGCTTTCAGAGAGAGAGAGAGAGAGAGAGAGAGATAGAGAGAGAGAGAGACAGACAGACAGACAGAAAACAACAGTGAAAGGCAAAGAAAGGGAGAGAGGCGGAATTTGAGACAGTCAGAGGGAAAGGGAAGAAGAAAAAAGAGAAAAAAAGGGAGACTGGGTGGGGTTCCTCACCTCCCATAGTGGGCAGGGAGGTACTTACTGTGTCTTATATCCCCCTATATCTGTTTTCCAATTTGCTTTCTGTCTTTGTCTTGGAAAAAAAATTAATTGGTTTTGTCCAGGCCTTAGCCGGATAGCCTAGCTGGGAGGGAAACAGTCAATTGTATAGTTAGAGTTTTGGGATATGATATTTTATTTTCTTGTAAATCATCTCTCTGTTGTCATGCACTGTATTATTTTTGTTTATTTATTATATATGATTTGAAAACATTTAAGTGTATCCCTCTTAGTGGGGACCCTTGCTTGTGTCTGGGCGAGACTTTTAGGTGATCTCAAACCAAGTACACTGACGGTGTGCTCTTGGAATCTGCATCTGTTTCCTATTTGAATCAATTCCCCTTTGCCTTCCTTTTTCTTGGGTGCTTTAATTGTAATTCTAGAACTTTTTACTATCCCATTTTCTTCCTTTATACTGGCACTGATATGTCATTAATGTGTTGCAAGCGCAGAAAAACCCTCAAAAAAAAAAAAAAAAAGAGAGAGAGACAGCTAAATTGAGAGGACATTAAAAATGTATGTGTGAATGTGTGTGTGTTTACATAATATGTGGAAGGGATTGAGAGAGATAGAGATTGAAAGAGATATGATACTTTTTCATCCAAAGAAGAGACATTCTGGTAATCATTACCCCGTCCACCTCACCATCTGAAAATGGTAAGAAACTTTCATATATTGAATGTTGTTCAGAGGGATTTGTAATCGTGAGTAATGCGATAAAACATTTTCATTTATATAGAAAATGTAGTATAATTTATCCACAACAATCATCCACCGACTTTTTACTCCAACAGACATAATACCACCAATATCGTGAGAGTAAGAGGTTCCCGTCCAGTCTTTTGCAGTTGCATTGTAGCTTTTCATAACGATCTTGTTTGGGTCAGTAACATTTATTATGTTGTGCTTGGCTTGGACATAGAAGTTGATGTCATATTTGGTTGGATCGCCCGGTAGTTCCTTACCTGTCGTCAATTGAAATTCCATTTGCTTTGTAAGGTCTGGGACAACATCCATGAGTATTATTTGCTTGTTGTACAAGCCAGAAGGAATGTGTATGTACATCCCGCTCACAGAGTCTCCCACGGAGGAAGAGTGGATTCCTTTTACATTGTGAGTGAACTTTGCAAACAGCAAGTATGATAATGCTGAGTTATCTACCTCCTCTGCAAAACACAACTTGCAGGGTTGAATAGATTCCGGCGCCATGTCTGAAGGAAAGGAAATTCCAAAGCATCGGGGGTAACTGTTACATAGCTGTGCGCATTGAGTCAGCATAGCGGGTACTGGCTGGTGACAATGGTATTGAAACCCAATGTTGACTGATAGAAATATAGCGACCGGGTTTTTAGTTTGACTGTTGCAGTTTTTCACATTTGACGATACTGTGTATATCAAATACCATAAAACAGTGACAAGAGGGGTAATGTATCGACTGGATCCACTACGTTGGTGCATCATCATCATGGAAATCTAAATTTGTCCCAATCCTCTGAATTATACTTTGATGAGTGATATTTGTTTGTTTTTCTTTTTTTAAAAAACAATTTTAAGATACCTTTAAGAAATTCAAATATTTGGAGAAATCGATTTCAATTCTTGGATAGACAATCAGCCTGGGAGTCCTGAGAAAGAAAATAAAAACGTAATTTATTGTAATTAATTATTAATGAGTAAATGAAGACAATCTATTAAAATTCTTTATTTCAAAAATTTGTTGGGGTTTTTTTTTGTTTGTTTAATTTACATTTACGAAATAGATTTTTCAATTTTATTCTTATCAGGCCAGCCAATTCAAAACAATTTTAAATTATTCATTGCAATCATGAATTGTTTTTTTATAGACAAAATTCCCTCCTTTAAATCATCACGATGAATATAATATAATATGTAAGCTGTGAAATTGGCTGACCTTATCCAAATAGGAAAGATAAGATAAGATAAGATATACTTTATTGATCCTTTTGATCATATTGATCCTTTGAATTGTGTCAAGATGGAAAATAGAATGGAATCAACTTTTATCAATCTGATTAATTTCTTTTCTGTAATCTAAAGAACAAGAGAATATAATATATTATGTATACACACATATTATGTAGCGACAGTGTTTTGGATTTGGGAATAGAACACAAATCTAAGAGAGGCGTAACTGGACAGCCATGTCATCTGAACTTTAATGGATATATATATATATATAATATATATATATATATATATATATTGCTCTATAATCATCCCAACTAGGAAGAGTTTAGCTGGCGGGTAGACAAAAACCACTGCTTGCTATGGTTAAAAAAAGGAAACCCTCACGGTTTTGACATTTAGTCGGGAAAAAGCTGAATGACGCTAACTTCGTTCCTTCTATATTTGTTATTTGAAAAAAAAAAAATATGCCTTTTGCGCCACAATATCATAAGATATCGTCGCCTAGGCATTCCACGAAGGACTATAGATAACTCATCAAACAAGATGTCTGATGTCAACAGGAATCACCCATGTTGTCCAAGTGAGCAAATTGGGGGTTAATAATCTTGCTCAAGGAAAAAAAACGAGAGTGTCTGAAGCGGGGATCGAACCCGGGTCATCCGGATCACAATGTAATGCCTTAAACACTCGGCCACTTCGCCCCACATTTGTTTATATATTTGATAATATTTTATAGCCGAAATGTCCCGCGTGCTGTATGTTATGTTTACATTTGCCGAACCAATCGGAATGTTGCTTTAACGATTACTGATGATGTTGGTGCTTGAAGCTCAAAGGAAAAAAATAACTATAAGTATTGACTAGTAATCTTCAATTTATTAGACGAAGGCAGATACTGTGGACGTTTAGGGTTTCCCCTTTATCAACAAAACAGGATGAATGAAATAGCCACAGTATCTGTCAGTGTCTAATAAATTGATTCTTAGACTCCAACCTTCATCATTATTTTTTTTTCATAAAATGACTACCATATTTTGGCTGGGTAGATTCAAGTAAGGGGATTGGCAAATGTGACCCATCATCTCAAAACAGTATTATGTCTGGATTAACCAGATACTAAAAAGCCAAATTAAAGCTAGACTGGTCAAAAATTTGAATAATTTCTATTTAGCATTCTAAGATACGATATTCATTCTCTTCAATAAAACATACAAACTCATTACAAGTCTGATATTTCTGGCAATAAATTCAATTTTCAGAAACTTATTCATTTCGACATAATACCGTTTTGAGACGAGGGCTCACAAATGGCTGCAGCAATAACAGTTAATGTATGACACGTCTCTTACCTCAATCCTTTCATTTCTAACTTTGTGACCTTTCGTCTCTAAACGGTTTTTATATCAGGATGAACATAATAATATAGGCCTACTTAAAATAATTGCATTTTGAGCTCAAGCTATAACATTTTATTTAAAACGGTATGCGCTCGTGGGATGGTTACATATGTGACCCTCCGTCTCAAAACGGTATTATGTCGGGATGATTCAGACCCCAATAAGTGAATTTAGAGATAGAATGATGAGACATTGGAACTTAGAAGTTTTTGCAATGCAAGAAATAGTCTTCATACTCCACCATAACGGACAGAAATTAAACCCAAGTTGGATATTTGTGGCTATAAATTCAATTTCCCTTACCGAGTGGATCCCGACATAATACCGCTTTGATACGGTGGGTCACATATTAGGGAGCAGCACTGGTGTAAGATGAAGATCTCAAAGAGTAAGTGTGAAACAGTGCCAGGCAGAGCATTAAAAATGCAGAAAAATAAACCATCCCGAATCAAAAATCCTACATCGACAAGGCAGTATCCATAACCAGGAGGTCTGAGGTTCGATCCCCAGTCTGAGCTTGCTGAATTTCTTGGGGATGTTTTTTTTTCCCCTGTATTTTTCTGTCTGCTTTATCTGGAACTGGTTCATACCGTGGCCTTCGTAAAGTTATGGCCTGATACTGACCAAAAAATGACGTCAAAATGCAAGTCTTTTGCCACAAAAGAAACAAATCGTGAGTTGTATTCAATAGTTCAACCAATGGGAACACTTGTTTTCATGAGCTCTACTAACGACAACTCACTAGGTGGTGCAAAAACCAAATAATGACGTCAAACTGCCAGTCCTTTTGGATTTCAGTATCAGGCTATAACATGACGATGGCTACGTTCATACCGTTTTTTTTTCCAGATCTTTAGGTCTCATGCATTGGGGAAAGTAAGTTTTGTTTGTGAAACTTCAAAAAACATAATTAAGTTTCTCATTCCATCCATTTTGAATGTATTCTTTATATTCCTCATATAGTTCGCTCCGACATAATAGGGAATGAGATTAGCGGAAGAGTAGCGTCCTTTGATTGGACCTCACCGGCAGAGAAGTTATTAGAGAGAAAACGTCATTATGCTTTTGCGCATGCGTCTCTCGTCCTCGCTTCCGGTGAAAGCGGCATGAGACACTTCACCGAAAGCGAGGACGAGAGAGACGCATGCGCAGAACCATATTGACGTTCTCTCTGTAAGGTGACGTCCGATCAAGGGACGCTACTCTTCCGCTAATCTCATTCCCTATACAAGATTGACACAATAGGCTTCAAGAGTCGTGACGTCACTTCCCTCGTAATAACGCATAGTAACTTAGCAAATGGTTCTAAACTATCGGAACAATGGCGGACGCGATTATGAAAAATACTTCTCCGCCGATCATAAAAGTGTATCCAGAGGAGAAAAACAATATAAATCTGATCATATATTGACTTTTATACATTCTGATCACATGCATGTGAAAAAAGTTCTTGCCAGCATGAAGAATAAATAGTACCTTTTTTATTTGTTTAGAACCAAGCTGCTCGTTGCTGGGCGGACGTGACATCAGACTATTACATCCTATTGGTCAGAAATCATGATTAGGTCAAAATAATATAGACATTCTTGATAGTCCACTTACGCGATCTGTGTATTGTCTCCAAGTGAAAACAGAATTACAGTCACGAAATAGAACAAATCAGATATTATATGGTTTTCCAATTGCTATCCACTCAACGATTGCGTTGGCTATAACACACTGTATAAATTGAACCAATCTTTGCGAAACCATTTACATTTAATTTTGATGACATTACTCAATCTAATTAAATTTTAGTGATGAATGTTTAACGTATCATTTTTAAAAAAAGCTTTCTGATCATGACGTCATTACTAATTCATGTCGTCATTACTCTGGGTTTTTTTTTACGGTACCTGCATCAACAAGTTAACTGTATCTGGAATACTTCGTACCTAGGAGTAAATAGAGCATGTTATGTTGCAAGTACTACCGCTATTAAATCTTTTCTTTCCAAAACTAAGTTTTAAAAAAAAAAAAAATTATATCTTTGAAGCTTGATCACTCAATATGAATGTCGCATCTCCCAAATGTGTCCATTTTATCGTAACTTTAAGACCTGAAAGGCTCCCAAAATCAATTTCATGAATACTGCCTCTCACAAACATGTCTATGTAAACCTATCTTTAGGACTTGAAATTCTGAAGCCACTCATATGAAAACCACCTTCCATTCTAACCCGTTTAATTCACTCAATCCTAGATATTTTTGCTGCTTTTCAAAATTGGAAAAAATGTATCAAAATGAGCATTTACATAAATCACTACCATTAACATACAAAAACTAAAAAACATGAGCGTTGATATGCGCCTATATTTTGTCTCAGAAAAGTGTAATGAATAGGCATGGGGTAAAAGTAACCCGGGTAAACTACGGATATAGTCGGTGTTAGGGTTGAGTGAGTTAATAGTGTCGTATTCATAATTAATCTCTCAGACCGTTAAACCCTAGTTCCATTACCCCAGAATGACGGTAAGGTCTTCAATATTTAATTGATAAAGGTGTATAACCAATGGTGTACAAGTTTCAACAATTGTAACATTGATTACTTTACTGGTGAAGGTCTTTTTTTACTTTTAATTTGTTTTGTTTTTTCTTCCCTTTAGTTAGGGGGGAGGGGTGGGGGTGGTACAAAAGGCTATGAGGAAAGGATGAACGAGTCTTAGAATAAAATATATTATGAATTAGACTTCAAGGATTTTGTCTAGGGGTGGCTTTTAACTAGTGCTATTAATTTATTTTTGAGAGAGAGAGAAAGAGAGAGAAAGAGAGAGAGAGAGAGAGAGAGAGAGAAAGAATTAGATAGAAACTCAAAAAGAGGCAGAGGGATAGGAGAGAAAGAGAAAGAAAGAAAGAGAGAGAGAGGGAGAGAGAGAGAGAGAGAGAGAGAGAGAGAGAATCGATAGATAGATAGATAGATAGAGAGAAAGAGAGAGAAAATCGATAGATAGATAGATAGGTAGAGAGAGAGAGAGAGAGAGAGAGAGAGAGAGAGAGAGAGAGAGAGAATCGATAGATAGATAGATAGATAGAGAGAAAGAGAGAGAAAATCGATAGATAGATAGATAGGTAGAGAGAGAGAGAGAGAGAGAGAGAGAGAGAGAGAGAGGGGGATCAAGGCCAAATTTAACAGATAGAGGTAAGGTTTCATGAATGGGAGATGATCAACGAGTCAGAAACTTCTCCACAGTCACACTCTCATAAAACAATGTATTTTTCATACTAGACTAGATAATGTTTTCTTTAAATAGCCATGGATTAAAACGACTCTCAACTTCATTGAAGTCTCTGGTTTGACGATTTTGGACAAGTTGCATGTTATGAGGGATCCGGATAGCTCAGATGGTAGGGCACTCGCTTCACACGCAACGGGTTCGAGATCGATCCCGGGTGCAGTCGAGATTTATTTTCTGACTCCCCTCTCCACCCAGCAGTGAATGGGTAGCTGGGTCTGTTAGATTTGGCGGAAAGTATTTTACTTTGCGATCGACTAGGGCCTATTCAAAGGATAAACAAACATTGCTTTTGTCCGTTTCACGCTAGTGGGTTCTCTACGAACTGAACTAGCGGGACAACCAACGCCTGTTAGGCCATATTAATTACAATTAATTGGTGGCAAAGACAACGCTGTTAATGACCGGGTACTCATTTTACACCTGAGTACGGTGAGAGAATGTGAATGAAGAGCCTTTTCAAAGAACTCAACTATGCTCTGTTCAGATAGGGTTTCAAACCCAGGACATTCCGATCCAAAGGCGAGTGTCATACCACGAGACCACATAGTCACATAGTTGGAATAAAAGGATTTAATGTCAAAATAAAAGAAAATTGTTTTGTCGCGTTGTATGTATTGCAACATAATTTATGCAAGACGTGACGTCTCCAATTTGCAAGTGAAGAATTAAAATGTCAAGATGAGACATTTATGGTGAGCTCGGTTGCAACTGTTCGCATGGGAGACGGTGATTACACCAATAATTGAATGGTGATATTTTATGGCCATAAAATATAATATGAGTATAATATACTCGGCGACTGACGTTTATTTTATTTATACCGATAACTATATATTTTTTTTTAATAGTTAATCATCCCTATGGCTGGGAATGACAACAACTCAAGCAAGTAGACTGGCGGAAAACCGTAATCTGTTTCGTAAGAAAGTTCGGGAAGCAATGTCCTACGCAGGATCAGCTGACTAGATGAATCATCCTTATAAGGTCTTGTTTAAGGTCTTGTTTAAATTTGTGACACGTCGCCTCGATTTGGTATTATTCTATAAAGTGAGGCTATGTGGTCTTGTGGTATGACACTCGCTTTCGGATCTGAAGGTCATGAGTTCGAGCCTCGCGCCTTGGAAAAGACTCTTTACTCACTTTCTCTCACCGTACTCGGGTGTAAAATTAGTACCTGGCCGTTAACAGCGTTGTCTTTGTCCGAAAAAATTGTCATATCGCCTGACAGGCGGCATGTCCCGTCCTACATGTTAAATGTTGCTGTTGACCAGGGACCCCGTGTAAAGCGCTTTGAGCACATTTTGTGGATATTGCACTATATAAAAGCTCATTAAAAAAAAAAAATTGTAACGCGCGATGATGTCAAGTTTATAATATAATAATTTGTGACTTCTAATCACCACGCGTTAAATGTCATTAAGATTAATCTACTATTGAAAAAAACTATTAAATATTGTTTCGAACATCCAATGTAAAATTTACATCGTCGCGCACATAACTACTGGCCCATCTAAAAATGATAAAACTATTTTTAAAGACTGATATACGAGTAACTTTTATTTCAGGTTAATTCTATCACCCCCTTGACTGGAATTAACCCTCTCCTTACCAACTACAGGAAAATCGTCACATTCGTTTCGATACAACCAACATTTTTCTTATTCAAATGTCTCTTATACATCATAAAATTTAAAGAAAATGAACAGTGTGTTGTAGAGCATATTTTAATAAAGAAATTATGTATCGCAAGAATTTTACTGCTATTGTGTTTGAGTGAAAAAAATATATTTTTGTGTAATTGTGTCTGAAGTTTTGGGGAAAATACTGAAAGTGGCTGGTAAGGAGAGAGTTAATACAAAGAAAATCTGCTTGGTCATTTATGCCCAGTCCTTTGTGACGTTTAGGTTTGATTACGAGTATAATTCATTCTTCCAATTTTAGCACATCCACAACAAAAATTGATGACGTAATTTTGAACTTCTCTTGATACTATCAAGTAATAATAATCTTTCTAATCTATTATTTTTTTTTTTAAATAGCGTTGTCTGCAAACATTGTTCAGTAAGGTCAATGTAAATTTTTTATCATCGAGCTAAGAATTACGGCTAAATCTAGAAGTACAATACAGTAGTATAATATGCATAATAGATGACTGCCTTTTGGATTCAATAGTTTGATGTCACGTCGCCCAGCAACGGCGGCCATCATGGTTCTAAACAAAGAAAATTTGTACTTTTTATTCTTCATGCTGGTTGGTATTCATAAGTCATGTGATCAGAATGTGTAAATGTCAAAACATGATCAGATTTATTATGGGTTTTTTTTCTCTCTGGATACGCTTTTATGCTCGTCGGAGAAATTTTTCCTAAAGGGCGTCCGCCATTTTTCCGATAGTTTAGAGCCAGTTACTAAGTTACCATGCGTCATTACGAGGGAAGTGACGTCACGACTGTTGAAGCGTATTTCCGGCAAATCTAGAAATACAATACAGTAGTATAATAAGCATAATAGATGACTGCCTGTTCCTAATAAGCTTTATTTCTCCGCAAATATCGCGGATTCTCCACTAGTGTTCTAAAAAAATATCAGGAATCGATGAAAGGTAGAATACTGAGGCTGATAAGACCGTAATGTGTTGCAAGCGCCGTAAAACCCTTAAAATAAAAAAAAAACCAAGGGTAGAATTAAAGATTTCTCACATTCTTGCGCTTTTGAATTTGTGTGACTCAGGTGTAAATGAATACCCAGGTATAAGCAGTTGCGGATATTGTAATAGTGTTAATTAAAAAAACAAACTTCCTAGATGGCTACTTTAACTGGTATTGTATCAAGATTGGAATATGATAAGGCCTAAAGAGAGAATATATAAAACATTGTGAAACGCATTGAACATGGTTTAATTCGTGCGAGTGACGACAGATTCGTTCATTCTCTCTCTCTCTCTCTCTCTCTCTCTCTCTCTCTCTCTCTCTCTCTCTCTCTCTCTCTCTCTCTCTTTCTCTATCATTCTCTCCATCTGCCCATTGACATCACTCAGCTCTTTGTTGTGTTTAGACATCCATTTTGATGATTGGTTCTGACTAAATTATTTAAATCGAACTATTGATGCGATAGATAGTATGCACTTGGCTAAGAAGTTCACAACATTGCCATCCGGAAGTCTAACCGACCAACACACAAAACTGTGTGTAACCATGATCGTTTATAGTCTGGTTATCATGGTTGAGTGAGAATTACTCATAAATGTGGATGGCAAAAAACAATAACCAAGGTCTGAGTGACGTCAACTTCGAACTATCTATAGATAAAACGAAGATGACGTCATTCATGTCTTTGTTATTGTTTTTTTTTGCCATACACGTTTATGAGTAGTTCTCAATAAACTGTATGAACCAAACAATACACGTTTACGGTTACACATAGTTCTGTGTGTTGGTCCGTTATACTTCCAGAAGGCAATGTTGTGAGCTTCTCAGCCAAGCGCATTCTATCTATAGATAGTATGCGCTTGGCTAAGAAGCTCATAACATATTGCCATCCGGAAGTATAACGGACAAACACACAAAACTGTGTGTATCCATGGACGTTTAAAGTCAGGTTCAGTGAGCATTACTCATAAACGTGGATGGCAAAAAACAATAACAAAGACCTGAGTGACGTCATCTTCGAACTATCTATAGTGCTTTGTCAATCTACATAACAATGAGCCCAGGTTTTTCAATGATCCATTTTTTTCTCTTTTATTTTCCTTCTACTCTGTTTAAGACAGTTAAATACATTCATTTATTTTTATATTTTCACCGTACACAAGTATTTTTTAAAATCTCTCTCTCTCTCTCTCTCTCTCTCTCTATCGTCTCTATCTATCTCTCTCTCTCTCTCTCTCTCTCTCTCTCTCTCAATAGTAACATAACATCTATTACGTCTTTCTTTTATCATTTTTAAAAATCTATTCTTTTTAAATCACCGTATTTCTTTTTCGTATAAAAACAAAGAAGTTCATTTCCTTTCCGTGCTCTCTCTCTCTCTCTCTCTCTCTCTCTCTCTCTCTCTCTCTCTCTCTATCTATCTATCTATCTATCTATCTATCTCTCTCTCTCGTTCTCTCCCCCTCTCCCTCCCTCCTTCCCTTTCTCTCTCTCACTCTCTCTCTCTCGTCTCCCCCTCTCCCTCCCTCCTTCCCTCTCTCTGTTTCTCTCTTTCTCACTCTCTGTCTCTATATACCTCTCTCTCTCTTTCTCTTTCGTATCTCTCTCTCTCTCTCTCTCTCTCTCTCTCTCTCTCTCTCTAGTTTACTTGTCACAAGAGGAATTGATACTTCAGGATGATGTGACAATCGCATTATATGATTGGTACTATAGATCTCCTTGAAAACGCACAAAAGCCATTCTTCTGATATCTACCTCTCTGAAAAACAAATACACGCGCGTGCACGTTAGCAAACCTTCGCACAAAGACATATTATTCGAACAACAATATAATACATATATGTCTATCAATCTCTCAATCTATCAATATATCTATCTATCTCTCTGTCTCTCTGTCTATCATTATATCTATCTATTTATCTGTCTATCTCTCAGTCTGTCTG
>NC_088365.1:10711990-10774490 GCF_034508935.2 Berghia stephanieae
TCATAATAATATTACAATCAAGACTATACGTAAAATTCAAGAGGAATGGATTATATAATATGTGAGTGAATATAACTTTCTGAAAACTGTCATTTCGTTTTAAAACTCCACAGGATGTAAAGGTATCTTGACTATCTACGTGTTATAAAAAAAAAAAACAGATTTTGTGAAATTGTTGAAGTGAATATATATATATATATATATATATATATATATATATATATATATATATATATTATTCTAAAACAAACCAAACTAATGTAACACACAGTCCTGACGATGGCTGATTAGGCCTGAAACATTGATGTAGACTGACTCAAACATTGTGGTAAATATTAGAATAATAATTCGCTCCATTGCTACATGTCGAGCACTTTTCGTACCATATTTGTATCAAACACGATTCATTGTATATTTTATATATATAATATATATATATATATATATATATATATATATATATATATATATATATATATTGTTTGTTATTTTCCCCCTTGTAACTTGTAAATTAAATCACCTCTCTGTTATGTACTGATGAATATGGTAATAGGTAATATAATATTATCCAAACATTTGAATGTTTACCCCCAGCGGGATCTTGTGCTGGTGTCTGGAAAGGACTTTTCTCATCTCAAACTAAGCACATTATTGGTCGTGTGCTCTTGGATTCTACTTCTGAGTCCTATTATTATATTATGTGAACCAGTCTTCTTTACCTTACTTTTTTCCACTGAATCTAATCGTAATCTCTGATTTTTTAGCTATTCTTTTTTTTCTAAACTGACTGGCGCTGACGATATAAAATTGACGTAACACCCATTAAACCCCCCCCCCCCCACCCGTCTTTTCAATATTTTAGATTTCACAATCATGGCTTAATGAGAAAAAGAATAAAACAAAATAAAAAACCACATACACACACATACTCTCTCTCTCTCTCTCTCTCTCTCTCTCTAAATTCTCTCTTTCTCTCTCTCTCTCACACACACACACACACACACACACACATACACACAAAACAACAATTCAAATAAACAAAACAAAACATAAAACATAAATCAGAAACACACAAAAAAGTGGCTATTTGTTGTGTGACATAAGTAGGCCGACTTATCGATTTCTGCTCCTAGTTGCGCAATGTAATGTGCACCATCGCATTACACATCACTTTCACATCGTCGCAATGTAATGTGCACCATCGCATTACACATCACTTTCACATCGTCGCAATGTAATGTGCACCATCGCATTACACATCACTTTCACATCGTCGCAATGTAATGTGCACCATCGCATTACACATCACTTTCACATCGTCACGATATTTCCCAGATTATTTACATTTCTCAAGTCAAAAGAATATTTCCATTCGAGTTATAGCCGATGGGCGAATTATCAATTAACCCTTTCCGCTTTATCTTAGTATCATATCTAAAATTAATTTTTTTACCAAAAGAGCAGTTACAAAATTAATAGTAACAGCTTTCCAAATTGGGCTACACATCAATACTCTTCAACAGTCGTAACGTCACTTCCTTCCTAATGACGCATGGTAACTTAGTAACACTGGCTCTAAACTATCGGAACAATGGCGGACGCCCGTATGAAATATTTCTCCGGCGAGCATAAAAGCGTATCCGGAGGGAAAAAAAACCCACATAAATCTGATTATGTTTTGACTTTTACACATTCTGATCACAAGGCATATGAAAAGTTCTAGCCAGCTTGAAGAATAAAAAGTAATGATTTTCTTTGTTTAGAACCAAGATGGCCGCCGTTGCCAGGCGGCGTGATATCAGACTACTGAATCCAATTGTCTGCTCTTTTTTTTTTTTGTCTTGCGGTATGGCACTAGCTTTCGGACCTCTCTGCTCCTTATTCGAGTCCAGTTCTGGGCGCCACAAAGTTGAGTCCTTGGAGGAGTGAGGGTCTATGTGGTCTAGTGGTATGACACTCGCTTTCGGATTGGAAGGTCCTGGGTTCGAGCCTCGCGCTCGGCGCATAGTTGAGTCCTTGGAAAAAGCAATTTACTCACAGTCTCTCACCGTACTCAGGTGTAAAATGAGTACCTGGCCGTTAACAGCCGAAAAAATGTAGCATTGCCTAACAGGCGTCATGTCTCGTCCTACATGTTAAATGTTTCTGTTGACCAGGGATCGCGTGTAAAGCCCTTTGAGCACATTTAGTGGATATTGCACTTTATAAAGCTTTTTTTTTAAAACTTATAATATTGTTATTGTTTTACTGTGCTAAACCTGATCAATAACAGTGCCGTATCCTACCAGTGCTGTATCATGGCGCACATGCTAATATTGCTGTTGTTTTGGGATCTTAAAGCGCTTTGAGCACATTTATGGAATATTCGGAAAAGATAAAGTTCCGATTGGATTCAATAGTCTGATGTCACGTCGCCCAGTAACGGCACCCATCGTGGTTCTAACAAAGAAAATGTGTACTTTTTCTTCTTCTTACTGGCGAGAACTTTTCATATATGTCTTGTGATCAGAATGTGTAAAAGTCAAAACATGATCAGCTTTATAATTGTTTTTTTTACCCTCTGGATACGCTTTTATGCTCGTCGGAGAAATATTTCATGAGGGCGTCCGCCATGGTTCTGATAGTAACTGGCTCTAAACTAACTAAACATACGTCATTACGAGGGAAGTGACGTTACGACTGTTGAAGCGTATTGGGGGGAGGGAGTCCTAATTTACTATTTTTGCCAACTGAGCAGCGTATGGACTCATTCTATATCACCTTTGGTGCTCTCCCTGTCTAGGTCTAAAACCTCTTTGAATATGTATATATTTAACTAGAGGGTAGTAGCTCACAAAACTATAATCCACTAGCTCGTGGGAAAAGGGGGGTGGGGGAAGGGGGAGTAGTGATCAGATAATTCATACAAAGAAAGTTCTGTTTTAACGTGTACTTGTATATTTGTTGTCTTGGTCAAAACTTGAAACTCAAAAGAACAACAGGAAAAAAAAGCAACTCACCTCACCGCTAAGGCTGATTGACTGGTTGGTAGAGAGTATCAATTTCATTGTTGTCCCACAATCAGCTACGTGTGGTCAGGCTAGTAGTAGAAAGAAAGAAAGAGGCCTGTTTGTGTTCCATAGAGCTATATTGACCACCCGACACATGTTTGTTGGTTTCCAAAAGAGGGGACAATGGGAAGTCTTTGATGACTCTATTTCTGACCCACCGTCTCAAAACGGCAAAATGTCGGGTGGGGAGGTGGGGAGGGGAGGGGGGGGGGAATTGGGGAAGGGGGGGGGGGGTGAATGAGCTAGTTGCTGAAAATTGAATATCAACCATGCGGCGATGTGGTCTAGTGGTACGACACTTGCCTTCGGATCGGAAAGTCCTGGGGTTCAAGTCTCTAGCGGCGCATAATTATTGAGTCACTGGAAAAGCCTTTTCATTCACATTCTCTCAGCGTACTCGAGTGTAAAATGAGTACCTGGTCGTTTACACCATTGTCTCTGTCCCTAACAAAATAAATGTAATATCGCCTGACAGGCGTCATGTCTCGTACTACATATTAAGTGTTGCCGTTGGCGATAGATCTTTGTAAAGAGCTTTGAGCACGTTAGTAATATATATATATATATATATATATATATATATATATATATATATATATATATATATGTATGTATGATAGCTCAACTTTTTTTTTACGGCAAATATGAAAATTTGGGTTAATCTCTATTCCTTAGTGTGGTGGATAATTACAATTTATTATAATATTTAAAACACAACAAAATTCAAACTTTACATTTGATTCTAATTTAATTCTAAGATCCCGTTTCGTAGTCTGATTTATCTGGGCATTATATAGATAGAATGAAGTTGACGTCACTCAGGTCTTTGTTATTGCTTTTTGCCATCCGCGTTTATGAGTAATTCTCACTAAACTGTATAAACCAGACTATAAACGTTCATGGTTACACCTAGTTTTGTGTGTTGGTCCGTCATACTTCCGGATAGTAGTGCCGCGCTGAAGATCGGTCTGGACCGCGGTCCGACGGTCTTTTAGCTGTGAACCGAAGACCGGCCCCAGAGGGGAAGATCGGCGGCGGTCCTCACTTCTTATCACCTTTCAACTAGTGCGGGGCGGTCCTTGCAAGGACCACGGTCCTACGGTCTCGCGCCATAGCCTACTACTTCCCCAGCGATTCGTTGCTTCGATTGCCTATCTTCCACCAATCACCACCCATCCCACTTAATTAATCGCACCCACCCCCCTTTGCCATACACTAAACGACACAGACGACCATACAGGCAGACGACCACCAACCTCCACTCCGCAAACCGCCCTTTCGTGTGTGAGATGGGGGGAACAGGAGGCGCACGCCTTGGACGATTCCATTATACGGGGTAAATTTCAAAATTTACTACACCATAATGATCGCAATGACAATGATCTATGGTGAAGGCATGACCCCTCTTCTCTAATGGGTTATTGTTTGAAATGTAAGTGACTACAAAAGATGTGTGTGTTTGTGTGTGTGTGTGTGTGTGTGTGTGTGTGTGTCGAACCTAGCAAGTAGCAAATCCGATTTTTTGTTTTCTTTTGTCCATCTCTTGTCACCACTCCTTTCTATCGCAGTGTTGTCATTTAAAATAATGCAATAATATTAAAATTTTGTTTGGTGTTTTTACTAATCAAATAATATGAGTTTCATTAGTTTCTTCCTTCCAAAAAACCCAGTTATAACGTCTGAATTTTAAAAAGTCCAATAGAATATTTGGGGACCCCGATAGCTCAGTTGATAGAGCACTCTCTTTATACGCAAAGGGCCAGAGATCGATCCGGGTGCAGTCGATTTTTTTCTGAATCCCTGTCTACTCAGCAATGAATGGGTAGCTGAGTTTGTTAGATCTGGCAAAAAGTCACCATCGACCCCTCTTATCACCTCATCCACCCCCTCTTATTATAACTTCACGTCTCTCTCTTACTCTTCAATGCTCGCTGCCCTCTAATGTGTGTGTGTGTGGGGGGGGGGGGGGGGGGGGGGGGGGGTAGGAGTTGCGTGTGTGTATCAACGCCACGAACAACTCGATCAACGCCTTGGGCGATGCCATTATCTCCGTTAATGGGGATAAATTTCAAATTTTATTAAATTATCGAAGTAACAATGAAGTACGGTGAGCAAATAAAGAAGGCATCACCCCTCTTCTCTAATTAGGTTACAATTTGAAATGATTGTGACTACTCCGTGTGTTTTACTCCTGTAGGCCACGGTTTTCATCGTGTAGCGGTCTTTAACGGTTCAAGAATGAACGGACCGGTCCTAGGACCGGTCCTTGCGGTCTTCATTTCCCAAGGACCGTAGGACCGTGGTCCTTAAGCTTGCCAAGGACCGCCCCGCACTACCGGATAGCAATGTCGTAAACTTCTTAGCCAAGCGAACACTATCTATATACCGTTTTGAGTCGATGGGTCTTGTATACTGAATGTAGTCAACAGTATTAGCAGGAAATCGGTGAATGTAAATAGATAAGGGGGGGGGGGGAGAGAGGGGGTGGGGGGGGGTGTTTGACAACTATTTGTGTGTTCAATCCGCATTTGCAGTGTTTAGATTTTGTCTCGGTTGTAGAGCATGAAAAAAAAAACCAAATGTATATGAAGAAAATCAAAGACATTATAATTAATCACGATTTTTTAAAATTTTGAAATATACATCCTAGTTTGCGTTTCGAAAGCAATTAGATTATCAAACATATCAATGAACCAGGATTTTCCATTACAGATTAGTCAGATTTACAATACATGATTTCTACAATGCATTCATTATCTTATATTACTTTGTAATCTGCAGGTGTTGACAAACTATATTATATTCGTCTTTAGTTTTCAGGGGGAAAAAAACCCACAAGAAACAGACATTCAAAGATACAAAGAAAAACAGCAAAATTATGTTTAAAATAAAAGAAAAAATAAATACGAACATTTGTATCCCGCATTATTTCGGATTTGTCATGTTCAATGCGCTTCACAAAGTTTTATTTATTCTTCCAGTAGGCTATCGTGGAATCTTAATTTCATGTTAAACAGTATCAGTTGCCTATGAAACGTCCTTTTTTTGTGCTAGCACTTTTAAAATAATATTCGTTACTGCCTATAATTACCGTTGGAACCTTAGTTGGGAAGGAGGCAGTCACATATTATATAATACCTTTTTCGAGAGATACAATTTTTTCCTTGTATATCATCTCTCTGTTACTGTTATATTATGTTTTATAAGTATCCGTTTTAGATATTGTATTTTGTATATTGTAGTTTGTAAAAATTTGAGTGTATGCTTCAAAGCTGGATCTTTTGCTTGTGCCTGGATAATATGACTTATAGATAGTATACGCTTGGCTAAGAAGCTCACAACATTGCCATCCGGAAGTATAACAGACCAACACACAAAACTAAGTTTCTAACCATAAACGTTTATAGTCTGGTTAATACAGTTTAGTGAGAATTACTCATAAAATCGGATGGCAAAAAAAAAAAAAAACAATAACAAAGACCCAAGTGACGTCAACTTCATTCTGTCTATAGGTAATGGTAGCATTTGCACATTGATGGATTGCTCGTGGAATCTGTTATTCCTTATAATAATTTGGTCCAGTCGTCTTTGTCTTTGTCCTCATTTGTCTTCAGTGCTTTCCTCTATCATCTTCCAGTTTTACTGTCGCTGAACTGATCCAATTGTGTCACAAGCGCCGTTAAAAAAAACCCTAAAAATATAACAAAAATGAAATATAACAAAACATAAAAAGAAAACAAAAACAACAAAAAAATGTTCTTTGAATTGACAAAAAAAAAATTACAAATTTCATTTCTGTTTATTATTGATTTAGAAAAAAACTTTGGAAATCTGCTGGCTCTCCCTGACATAACAACGTTTAGAGACAATAGGACACATATCTATGCTGTTAATGGCATGACGTTGCAACAAATTTTTCCTTTCCTTTCCAATAATGGATGTTCGTTAATGTGCACGATACGATGTATCATTTCGGCCGAAAGCAACGTGTAATAGAAAATAGATTATAACATACGTAATGTTCCTTGCCCATCTTGCCGTCTAAATCTATTAATTCCCGTGTCAATTTCAACAAATTCCTTCAAGGTCATGACCTAGGACGGTGACGTCACCGCTCTTTGCCCCCAAGGGAAATGACATCATATTTCCATGGCGACGGAAGTTGCGTCGACATCGACGTCTGAAATTTAATACCACATGACGCGGTTAACCTTTAGCAATAACAGGGATTAATTTTTTAAAACTAGAGCATGGCTTTACACTTGTGATTTATCATCTAAAATGGTTTTTATGTCTTAGAATTCAATTTTATTCTTCAGTTATATACATTTTTAATTAAAAGGTGACGCATTGCCCCGAAACGGTATTGTCTCGAACTGAACCAGAGGCCAACAGAAAAAGAAAAGAAAATAATTGTGACGTTCAAATTTGCAGAAATGTTTCACTTTCATTCTCATATTTATCTCACTAACTTTAAATACACACTTCAGTGTGTATTTAAAGATATCTAGGAACAAAAATATGAATAGTTAGATTTAAAATAAGACAGAACATACTAAAAGGGTGTGTTATGAATGAAACAAGCTAAATAACTCGGCAAATTGTAAGAGAACTGAACAGATAATTGTGTAACTTTTTGGAAGTGATTCAAATTCAATTGAAATTACATAAGAATGTGTCGAAGAAAATTGGCAAATACGATTGCATGTGTTTGAACTCACTGTCCATATTGACGGCATAAACTACACGTATCTCCTCCACATATCTACTAACGAAATAGAAAATGGATGTTCCGGGTGGTACAAACCCTTACTTCGTCAGCAAGGGTTTGTACCCGAGACGTCCATTGTCTGTTTTGTCCCCATACGAAGCCTCTCCATTTTCACTCTTTCGTTAGTATTTTACGATCACCGGCTTCAGGCAGCCCTTACCCTTTTCTACTCGACACATTTAGCAAGCTGAGAGAGTATTGCAATGTGTTCTTGGTGTTTGTTGCAGAATCCGGGGCTTCTGCCACCGTCTATTTCAATGACTACATCCACACGCTGGGGGCATTCGTTATTGCATATTTTAAAAAATAAGCTTCAACAGTCGTGACGTCACTTCCCTCGTAATGACGCATGGTAACTTAGTAATTGGCTCTAAACTATCGGAACAGTGGCGGACGCCCGTATGAAATATTTCTCCGACAAGCATAAAAGTGTATCCAGAGGAGAATAAAAAACACTATAAATCTGATCATGTTTGGACTTTTACAGATTCTGATCACAAGACATATGAAAAGTTCTAGCCAGCATGAAGAATAAAAAGTACCAATTTTCTTTGTTTAGAACCAAGATGGCTGCCGTTGTTGGGTGACGTGACATCAGAATATTGAATCCAATTGAGAGTAAGGGGAAGGTGGCAAACAAAATATCCAGGAGGGAGGTTCACATCCTGTGCATGACTTAAAACAAAAAGCACACAATAAAGTAGCATTTATATGCCGTTTCGCAATCTCCACTAATCCTGACTCCGAGCGCTTTTAAATGTGTCCTCAGCCAACATCAGCACTTTACGGGAAGGACAAGACATGACATGACGCCTGTTAGGCGATAGTACATTTTTAATCCGACAAAGACAACGCTATCAACAACCAGGTTCTCATTCAACAACTGGTTGTGGTGAGAGAATTTAAGTTTTAAAAAAAATTTCCAAATACTCAACTATGCGTCATTCAGAGCGCTACTCGAACCCTGGACCATCCAATCCGAAAGCGGGTGTCATACCTGACCTGTAGACCACATAACCGATCTATGATCATTTATAATTTCTGAAAACTAATTTCTTTAAACTTTCAAATTGGCAAGTGTGTATCTCAGTGATCGGTACTCAGTACGACTATGTTGTCTTGTGGTATGGCACTCGCTTTCGGATCGAAAGGTCCTGGGTTCGAGCCTCGCTCGGCGCATAGTTGAGTCCTTGGAGAAGGCTCTTTACTCACATTCTCTCACCGTACTCAGGTGTAAAATGAGTACATGGCCGTAACAGCGTTGTCTCTGTCCGAAAAAATGTAATATCGCCTAACAGGCGTCATGTCCCGTCCTTCATGTTTAGTGTTGCTGTTGGCCAGGGACCCCTTGTAAAGCGCTTTGAGCACGTTTAGTGGATATTGTGCTATATAAAATCTCTTGTTTAAAACTCTGTTTATGGTGGTGTTATCGTTGTTTAAAGATTTGAGCACATTTTGTGGACATTGAGTTGTGTGTAAAGATCACCTTTTTGTTTTCTATCTTCTCCTCTTCTCTGTCTTGATGAAATAAATATTCCAGATACTTCTTTAACCCTCTCCTTACCACCCAGACGAAAATCGTCACGATGCAACAGACAATTTTCTCAATCTGATTTCTCTTGTACATCACAAAATGTAATGAAATGCTTTGATTACAGCTGTAAATACTAAGCACTGTATTTTAGAGGTCATTTTGCTGAACAACATTCTTTGTAGAATGCACTTATTACTTGTTTAGTTGATTAGGAAAAGTCTGTTTTTGTGTCGGGTGGGAGTGAATTCTTGGAGGAAATTCTAAAAATAGCTGGTAAGGAGAGAGTTAAAGCGTTGAGCACATTTTATGGACATTGAGTTGTATGTAAAGATCACCTTTTAGTTTTCTTTCTATGTTCTCCTCTTTCCTTTCTTGATGAAATGATTATTCCCGAAACTTCTTTAAAGGGTTAAATAGAATCAAATCCGGACAACCCAACATAAAAAGCCGACCAGAAAACAATACAATGAATTCCTTCAGCTAAAAGTACGCCATGCCTAATAAATGGCTTAGTTGTTCTCTTTGAATTCAGGTCAAAATCAGAGACAAATAAGGTCAAGTTAGATTTGTGAAAGGGCAATAAGGCTGTTTGCCCGTGCTTTGAAATGTAAGGCCCCGCGTGTAGTTATTTGCATGTCTGATAATCCAAAATGTGGGTTACAACGATATTTTGAAGTTGCATCTGGTAAAAAAGATGTAACATGAGTCAAATTATCGAGGATAAAGATAATCACAGAGGCTCTTCAAATGAATTTTTTCTTTATTTTTTTATGCGGCGAAATTCTGAAATGCAGTGAAATTTAATCTCCATCCTTTGTTTTCTTTGTGTTCATTTTTGTCAGAATTCGTTTCAAATAACCTTGGAAAATTTAACACGAGCATTTTTCTTTTTCGATGAAACTTGAAATTCAGGTCAGCTGTCAAGCGATATGTAATAATTATTTATTCTTTAATAAGTTTCATTTTGTCTTTAATTTCTGAGATTTCGGATAAAAATCAGAGACACTCGAGAAATGTTTTTTTTTAAAACCAAATATCAACAAAATCCTTTATTTCGAATTTGGCCAGAAAATGTTATTCTAAACTTCGACTCATTATAAATTGACTCTTATGAAACTTCTTAAAACATCTTAAACTTGACGCCTGAAATATCAAAGTGTTAGGCTTGAGACTGACAAGTTGGTGTTTGTTATGTCCTATCGATATCTAGATAAAATAAAAACATTATTTTCTTTCAAGTGTTTTGTCGGCGTAAGGCAAGGAACTTCTCCAATTTCAATGACGATAATTTCTAACAATCTCTCTTTCATTTTTCTAAATTACAACAATCTCTCTTTCGCTTTTCTAAATTACAACAATCTCTCTTTCACTTTTCTAAATTACAACAATCTCTCTTTCATTTCTAAATTACAAGAATCTCTCTTTCACTTTTCTAAATTACAACAATCTCTCTTTCACTTTTCTAAATTACAACAATCTCTCTTTCACTTTTCTAAATTACAACAATCTCTCTTTCACTTTTCTAAATTACAACAATCTCTCTTTCACTTTTCTAAATTACAACAATCTCTCTTTCACTTTTCTAAATTACAACAATCTCTCTTTCACTTTTCTAAATTACAACAATCTCTCTTTCACTTTTCTAAATTACAACAATCTCTCTTTCACTTTTCTAAATTACAACAATCTCTCTTTCACTTTTCTAAATTACAACAATCTCTCTTTCACATTTCTAAATTACAACAATCTCTCTTTCACTTTTCTAAATTACAACAATCTCTCTTTCACTTTTCTAAATTACAACAATCTCTCTTTCACTTTTCTAAATTACAACAATCTCTCTTTCACTTTTCTAAATTACAACAATCTCTCTTTCACTTTTCTAAATTACAACAATCTCTCTTTCACTTTTCTAAATTACAACAATCTCTCTTTCACTTTTCTAAATTACAACAATCTCTCTTTCACTTTTCTAAATTACAACAATCTCTCTTTCACTTTTCTAAATTACAACAATCTCTCTTTCACTTTTCTAAATTACAACAATCTCTCTTTCACTTTTCTAAATTACAACAATCTCTCTTTCACTTTTCTAAATTACAACAATCTCTCTTTCACTTTTCTAAATTACAACAATCTCTCTTTCATTTTTCTAAATTACAACAATCTCTCTTTCGCTTTTCTAAATTACAACAATCTCTCTTTCACTTTTCTAAATTACAACAATCTCTCTTTCATTTCTCTACTCGGATTTTTTGTATTTGTATGTGTCACGATTTACTTAATTCTCCTTGGGGTTTTTCTGTATTTTGTATTTATTTTATTTATCTATTTATATTTTTTTGCGGGGGGGGGGGGGCTTTTCTTTTCTCTTGGGGGGTTGGGGGGGGGGGAGGGCTTTCCTTTTCTCTTGGGGGTTTCGGGGGGGGGTGGGCTTTCCTTTTCTCTTGGGGGGTTGGGGGGGGGGGGGGCTTTTTGTTTTTTTTTTCCTGTATCCATTGATTTTTTGTTCTTTTTTCTTTCTTTTATTGGATCTATCTACAGTTTTGTTGTGTTTTGTTTGTTTGTTTGTTTGTTTGTTTGTTTTGTTTTTTGTTGTTTTTTTATGGTTACTATAATGCGATCTGAATGTAAATTAATCGCATTAAAACGTGACCGTAATTTTACCAGAGCACTAATAGCCATGCGACTCGGAACTTTGCTTTAACCTTGGCCTTTATAGATGTTAACAGTATAAAAACTATTACCTAAATCCTCTCGTTAGCTAACTGTCTTTGGTTGAATGAACACCCAATACCGAAACAAATGAATGAATAAATAAATACATAGATAAATAAATGAATAAATACATATATTAATAAATAGATAATTAGATCATTATTAAATGAATAAATAAATAATAGAATAATAATTAAATGAATAAATAAAAATATAAATAAAATAAATGAATAAATAAATAGATAAATAAATAAATGGGTAATCAAAGCTTTATTTGTATCAAAATGAAATCCATATTTAATTTATGATCTCATCAAATAAAGTTGTAGTATTGTTCCTGTTTCGATCCAATTTAATCATCTCCATGCATCGAACATCATATCTTCTCCCACCGTTGTTTAATCCACCTCCTCCACCACCACAGTCTTCTCCTTTTTCGCTTCGTCTTCTTTTTTAATTATTTTTTTCTAGCTAATACGTAATAGGAGAACCAATTGGTGGGCAGGAGGTCACTCTGTGTCTTCTATCCCCTTATATATATTTTCCGAGTGCTTTCTGTCTTTGTCTTGGAATGGGATTACTTAGTTTTGTCACAGCCCTGGCTGGGGTCCTTGACTGGGATGGAAAAATTCAAATGTATAGTTATAGTTTTGGGAGATGCTATTTCTTTCCTGTAAATCATCTTTCTGTTATATATTGTTAGTTATGTATTTTGTAAACATTTGAGTGTATTCCTCTCAGTGGGATCTTGCGCTAGTGTCTGGATGAGACTTTAAGGTGATTTCAAACTAAGTACATTGATGGCATGGTCTTGGAATCTACATCTGTTTCCTATTTGAACCAATTCCCCTTTGTCTTACTTTTTCTTGTGTGCTTTGATTATAAATCTAGATTATCCTGACTCTTCCATTTTCTTCTTTTTACTGGCGCTGATATGACCTAAATGTGTCGCAAGCGCCGTAAAACGCTTAAAAACGAACAACATTCTCCCACCGTTTCTTAATCCTCCTCATCCACCACAGCCTTCTCCTTTTTCACTTCGTCTTCTTTTTATTTTATTTTTTTTTCTTCTAGCTAATACGTAAAAGGAGAACGAACCAATGATGATCTTTATTGACGATCAGCTTCTATTTAGGCTATGTGATCTTGTGGCATGACACTCGGTATGACACTCGCTTTCGGATCGGATGGTCCTGGGTTCGAGCCTCGCTCGGCGCATAGTTTAGTACTTGGAGAAGGCTCTTTACTCACATTCTCTCACCGTACTCAGGTGTAAAATGAGTACCTGGCCGTTAACAGTGTTGTCTATGTCCCATAAGTTTGTAATATCGCCTGACAGGCGTCTTGTCTCGTCATACATGTTATGTGTTGCTGTTGGCCAGGAACCCCTTGTAAAGCGCTTTGAGCACGTTTAGTGCATATTGCGCTCTATAATAAAAAGCTCAAGTAGACTAGAAAATAAGATTCCATCACTCTGAATCTAGAAGATCATTTCACAAGATATTTATTCAGTCCCCGGAAGAGCAGATTTACACTTTCAATGGGATAGGAACCAGTTATTGACATCAATTTTTTTTTTAATGAGCTTTGTTTTTATTATATAGCGCAAATCCACTAAACGTGCTCAAAGCGCTTTATAATAGGCCTCTGACCAACAGCAACAAGTAACATGCACGACGTGACATGACGCCTGTTAGGCGATATTACAATTTATTTTTGGACATAGACAACGCTGTTGACGGCCAGGTACTCTTTTTACACCTGAGTACGGTGAGAGCATGTGAGTAAAGAGAGTCAACTATGCGGCGAGAGAGGGTCGAACCCAGGACCTTTCGATCCGAAAGCGAGTGTCATACCACAAGACCACATAGCCGCACATAACATTTTAATTTTCTTCCCTGTTAATCACCGTGTAAATCATAAAATTTAACGTGGTTAAAACGGAGAAGCGTAGATAACTCTATTATCAAAAAGCGCTTATTTTGATATCTGTTGAAGAAAATTATTATCAAGTTCTCTCCCTTTCAAAACAAATCCAATACATCCAAAATTCTCTTATATTTGACCTCTTAACTCGCTCAGTACTAAAGCTAAAGATTTCTGTGTCTTCAAAATTGGAAAAAAAAATGTATTAAAAATGAACATGTGCATAGATAGTTTTATTCAACCTGTAAAACTAAAAACCTTAACTTTGATACTACGCCTATAATTTGTCTCAGAAAAAAATGTAATAAATAGGCATGGGGTACAAGTAACCCCGGGTAAACTACGGATATAGTCGGTGTTAGGGTTAAGTGAGTTAACTCACTGAACCCTAACACCGACTACATCCGTTGTTTATCCGGGTTACTTTTACCCCATGCCTATAATTTGTTACTTTTTTCTGAGACAAATTATAGACGTAGTATCAACGTTAATGTTTTTAAGTTTTGCATGTTTATGATAGTTGAATAAAAATATCGATACACATGCTCATTTTTAATACATTTTTTTCCAACTTTGAAAAGTAGTAAAAATCTCTAGGGTTGAGTTTGTTAACCCGACTATCTCACCCATAAGAAATCGCCCTCCACACGCTGTACTGTCCCACTGTACCGAAACAAAAGAACCTATTGTGTGCCCTTATATAATCTGTTTTCATTGGGACGCGTGACAAAGCCTTTTGCCTTTTTACGGTCTGTGAAAATACGCACGAAATCGTCTGCAATTTTAAGTGGTTACTGGAATCAATACGTACTTACATAGTGACAATATTGGTGCGTATCTGCTTCCTCTCAAGTGTATTGAATCCTTTAAATGGGATATCGGTTTATTACATTTTAGAAATATTTTTGAAGATACGAAATTTTAGATGTTTGCTTTTCATGTAACTGTATTCTTTATCCTAAAACATATTGATCATAACCAAAAAAATATTACAGAGCGTAGGGCACACGCACATACACACACACACACACACACACAGAGAGAGAGAGAGAGAGAGAGAGAGAGAGAGAGAGAGAGGAGAGGGTGAGAGAGGGAGACAGAGAGAGAGAGAGAGAGGGGGGGGGGTGGAGAGGCAAGAGTGAGTGAGGATGAGTGAGAGAGAAAGAGAGAGGAGGAGGAGGAGGAGGAGGAGGAGGAGGAGGAGGAGGAGGAGGAGGAGAGAGAGGGGAAGAGAGAAAGAATTGTTTTTCGTTTAAAATTAACTAAATACGAGGGCTGGCTGACAAGTCTTGATAACTTCTTCATAATCTCTAAATTCTAAACGAATCGTTCAACAAATAAAGATTATACATCAAATAAACAAACATTCCGGTGTCTCAGCTGCTTTGTACGCAATGACACATCTATTTTTTTCCAAACAGAAACCGTCCCTGTCAACACAGGTGCGCCAACGGCTCACTAGTCAGTAGCTGTTGCATCGCGTCAGCGAAAAAAACTGTGTCATTTCCCTCGCCTCTGAACCACCTTCGAGGGACCCACTTGCCCGCACACAGTTTTGTTTATTTTTTGTTATGTTTGTTTTTTGTTTGTTTGTTTTTTGTTATGTTTGTTTTTTTTGATTGTTTGTTTTTTGTTTGTTTGTTTTATTTTTTTTTTTTTATTTTATTTTATTTTCATTTTATTTTTATTTTTTATTTATTTTTTTTTTTTTGGGGGGGGGGGGGGTGTTGTCTTTTTTTAGCCTAAAATATCAACAATAAGACTTTATACTCTTTCCAAAATATAAAGATAAAATCGGCAATTTCTTATTGTAAAAATCGACTGTTGTGTTGAATGATGTCATTGTCTCTCACCTGGTTGTGAGCATCTGTCACAATGATCGAACAACAACAGCTCAATACGCTTCAACAGTCGTAACGTGACTTCCCTCGTAATGACGCCTGGTAACTTAGTAACTGGGTCTAAACTATCAGAACAATGGCGGACACCATTATGAAATATTTCTCCGACGAGCATAAAAGCGTATCCAGAGGGAAAAAAAACATTATAAATCTGATCATGTTTTGACTTTTATATATTCTGATCACATGACATGGAAAGTTCTAGCCATCATGAAGAATAACTTGTACGGATTTTCTTTGTTTAGAACCACGATGGCCGCCGTTGCTGGGCGACGTGACATCAGACTATTGAATCCAATGAACTTGAAGATTTGTTTATGTTGGATTGCGGCCGTTCTATCTTCTAACACAACGCCTCACAATACTCATAACTAGAGAAGAATCACTGTAGACACTTTTTTCAAACGGATGTTTATTGGTGATGATTTTACTGAAGGGCAAAGAAACTCAGTAACCGAACGCTATTTCAAAACCATTTACTTCTTTGTCTGAAATTTTCGCCGACTATGAGGGTAAAAATTTGACAAATTTCTCGCGGATATGACAAAGGAGGTGTTTGTTGCTTGGCAATTTAAAAGATGATGTAGATACCTGTTAATCAAAATTGAGTCAAATTTTGATTTTGTCATTTCAGTTAGGAAATAAAATAAACCACCACATAGGAGGCTGGACCATTCAGTTAAGTCTTGTATTTTACAAAATGACTTTTCTTCCTTTATCTTTGAAATATCTCTTTGATTTGTTTATTTTTTTATGTTACTTTATTTATTCATTTATTTATTATTTGTTTATTTATTTATTCGTTATTCATTCATTTATTTATTATTTGTTTATTTATTTATTCGTTATTTATTCATTTATTTATTATTTGTTTATCTATTCATTCGTTATTTATTCATTTATTTATTATTTGTTTATTTATTTATTCGTTATTTATTCATTTATTTATTATTTGTTTATCTATTCATTCGTTATTTATTCATTTATTTATTATTTGTTTATTTATTTATTCGTTATTCATTCATTTATTTATTATTTGTTTATCTATTCATTCGTTATTTATTCATTTATTTATTATTTGTTTATCTATTCATTCGTTATTTATTCATTTATTTATTATTTGTTTATTTATTTATTCGTTATTTATTCATTTATATATTATTTGTTTATTTATTCATTCGTTATTCATTCATTTATTTATTATTTGTTTATTTATTTATTCGTTATTCATTCATTTATATATTATTTGTTTATTTATTTATTCGTTATTCATTCATTTATTTATTATTTGTTTATTTATTTGTTCGTTATTTATTCATTTATTTATTATTTGTTTATTTATTTATTCGTTATTCATTCATTTATTTATTATTTGTTTATTTATTTGTTCGTTATTTATTCATTTATTTATTATTTGTTTATTTATTTATTCGTTATTTATTCATTTATTAACGTGAAAAAGCGCATCTAATGTTGATGATTATGGCGAAAACTTATAAATGAAGTTGAACTCGAGAAACATGAGCTTTAGATCAATATTATTTCCTTGCTATTTAAAACGTTTTCTAATATTTTCTTTTTCATAGTAGTTACTCTAACAACATGGGTTTTCATCTTTGTGACCCAATGTCTCAAAATGGTATTATGTCGGGATGGACCAGATGCTTTAAAGTCAAATTATAGTTGAACTAATCAAAAATATGAATTATTGATATTTAGCATTCTAAAATATGATATTCATTCTCCTCTATAAAGCATCCAAACTCAATTTAAGTCTGATATTTCTGGATACAAATTCAATTATCAGCAACTTAATTTAATCATCCCGAATTAATACCGTTTTGAGACGAGGGGTCACATTTCATGTAATCAATGGAAACTTAAGGCTTTAGACGTGATAGAATAAAACATTCTTAATCCCAACGGAAATTGCATTGCGATTTGTTTGCACTTCGACCATCCTCTCAGTTGCACAGTCCATAAACTTAAATATCCGTACAACTTTGAAGTAAATGAAAAATATAAAATAACAGTTGTCAAGCCATACTTAATAAATTTAATATTGTACTTTCGTTTTCTTATACTAATATGAAAGCATGGACTATCAATTTCTTACTGCAAAATCAAACGTTAACTCTCTCCTTACCAACTATAGAAAAATCGTCACATTCGTTACGATATAACCAACATTTTTCTTATTCAAATTTCTTTTGTACATCATCAAATTTAAGAAAATGAACATGTGTGTTGTAGAGCATGTTTTGCTAAAGAAATTATGCATCACAATAACCTACTTCTATTGTGTTTGGGTGATAAAATTTTTGTTTTGTTTTAGTTGGGTGTGAAGTTTTGGGCAAAATCCTGAAAATGACTGGTAAGGAGAGGGTTAAGATTACTTGTGTTTTATGAGGTGAACCATTCTAACTAGCTCGAGGTTTAATATAGCGCAATATCTACTTAACGTGTTCAAATTGCTTTACAAATGGTCCCAGGCCAACAGCAAGACAACATGGTTGGCGAGACATGACATGACGCCTCTTAATCGATATTGCAATTTCTTTTTCTCTGACAGTGACACTGCTGTTAACAGCCAGGTACTTATTTCACACCTGAGTACGGTTAGTGAATATGAGTAAAGATAATTTCCCAATGGCTCAAAAATGTCCCGCTCGGAGCTGGACTCGAAACGAGGACCGTTTATAATCTGGATATTGAGGAATTGCAATTGATAAATAATGTGATCTGATTTTGTCAAAGTTTCAGATCATCATTCATGGGAAATAGAATGCGTTATGGAAAGCTACTCATATTTAGATCGAATTGAAAGTAGGTTGAAATCCAAGCGAAGGAATTAAAATCTTTGTTTTTTTTATCACTTACTAGTTCACTAGTTCACTCTGTATAATCCATATCTTTCACAGACATCTACCAAAAAACCGATTTCATTAGATTAAAAACCGGATAAATGGGAATACATTGATATATATTATGTTTTTTAAAAACATTCTTCCGATTAGGAGGTTCAATCACCTCGTTGTTTTCAATGAATTAAATCAAACAGGAACAACCGACCGTATAAAATTATTGCCTTTTATTTCGTGATATCGATAACTTGTAAATAAAATTGTTGGACAATCTTAACAATCGAATGAATGGTGTCAATATCGATGTTCTCTGTTGTGATATTATCTATATATCGATCTATTGATTGAAGATTTAATTCATTTGTTATTCGGAGGTTTTTAATGTGTGTACTTACTGTGATCTTTGGATATTGAAATTATTCCACCGTTATCTACAAGTTACAGTTTCTAAACAACAATTTCACTGTAAACATCGCTTTAAAATGAATAGGTTGTTCATGCTAAAAACATTAACATTTTTGTTACTGAGCTTTGAGCTTTTATATAGTGCAATTTCCACTAAACATGCTCAAATCGCTTTACAAGGGGTCCCTGGCCAACAGCAACATTTAACATGTAGAACGGGACATAACACCTGTTAGGCGATATTACAATTTTTTCGGACAAAGACAACGCTGTTAACGGCCAGGTACTCATTTTACACATGATAGAATGTGAGTAAAGAGGCTTTTCCAAGGACGCAACTATGCGCCGAGCGAGGCTTGAACCAGGGACTTTCCGATCCGAATGCGAATGTCATACCACAAGACAACATAGCCGCAATGATTTCATCTTCTTAAATGTGTGGCATATGATACTACTTCTACTATTACTACTACTACTACTACTACTACTACTACTACTACTACTACTACTACTACTACTACTACTACTACTACTACTACTACTACTACTACTACGACTATTACTACTACTACTACTACTACTACTACTACTACTACTACTACTACTACTACTACTACTACTACTATTACTATTACTACTACTACTACTACTACTACTACTACTACTACTACTACTACTACTACTACTACTACTACTTCTACTACTACTAATACCACTACTTCTACTACTGCCACTACCACTGCTACTACTACTAGTACTACTACTACTACTACTACTACTTCTACTACTACTAATACCACTACTTCTACTACTGCCACTACCACTGCTACTACTACTAGTACTACTACTACTAGTACTACTACTACTACTACTACTACTACTACTACTACTACTACTACTACTACTACTACTACAACAATAACTACTACTACTACTACTACTACTACTACTACTACTACTACTATTACTACTACTACCACTATCATTACTACTACTACTACTACTACTACTACTACTACTACTACTACTACTACTACTACTACTACTACTACTATTATACTACTACTACTAACTACTACTACTATACTACTACTATACTACTATACTACTACTACTACTACTACTACTACTACTACTACTACTACTACTACTACTACTACTACTACTACTACTATCTACTAACTACTACTACTACTACTACTACTACTACTACTACTACTACTACTAACTACTACATACTACTACTACTACTACTATACTACTACAACTAACTACATACTACATCACTACTATACTACTACTACTACTACTACTACTACAACTACTACTACTACTACTACTACTACTACTACTACTATACTACTACTACTACTACTACTACTACTACTACTACTACTACTACTACTACTACTACTACTACTACTACTACTACTACTACTACACTACTACTACTACTACTACACTACATACTACTACTACTATACTACTATACTACTACTACTACTACTATACTACCTACTACAACTATACTACTACTACTACTACTAACAACTACATACATACTACTAACTACTACTATAACTACTACTACTACTACTACTACTACTACTACTACTACTACTACTACAACTATTACTACTAATAACATGGTCGTTGTTTTACTTTAATTCCACCAATCCAGAGGTCTCTAACCTCACAATTTATTGCTTTGGTCCACACAAGTTTACACCGTCAACATGTTACTCTAAAATGTAATACACTAGTTGATATGTTATAACATATATATCACGAATACCATAGACAGAGGCATTCTCTATGGGCCGAGAGAGAGAAGAGCATAAAATACAAATTAATATATCACAGGCTGTAGCTGTGTCCTAGTTATGATTTTATATCAGCAGGTTTAATAGGATATTTATGGTCCACACGCAATGAAATGTCGGTTCATTTCCCTACAATGTGAAACCAGTTCTCTATACACGAAATATCCACCAGTAACACGGTGTGAAAATACCGTGAATTCTTGCACCAAAACTCGTTTCTTAAATAAAAGGGTAGCAAAATAGAGATACGAGAGATAATTTATGTACAGTAGGTTCCGCCTAAGTGCTTTACAGCCGGGAAATGAGAAAAAAAAAACAAAAACGGACTTACAAGAAGAACATAGGGTACCGTCAGACTGTGTATTTTTAATGTCAATATCTTTAATCCATCTCTTTTCTTTTGCCACGTCCGTTGTACAATTTCCGAAAAGGATGAAAAAAGTTTATTATTATTATTATTATTATTATTATTATTATTATTATTATTATTATTATTATTATTATTATTATTATTATTATTATTATTATTATTATTATTATTATTATTATTATGAGTTTGCGTCCTAGATAGATCACCATATTTTTTCAGACGCCCCCCCCCCCCCCCCCCCCCCCGTCCTCCTTCTCCACCTACTAGCGTCATATCCAAAGGATAACGATCAATAACAAAGAATTGTAATTCCCCTTTCAAGCTATAGAAATAAAGATAAACTCAAGCTCCATGGGCCTATCTATTGGCTCCAAAGGACTACTTTTCTTATCCGGAAAACAAAAAAGCGCTTAGAGAAGAAAGCGATGTTAAATGTGACCCAACGTCTCAAAACGGTATTATGTCGGGATGGACCAGATGCTAAAAAGTCAAATTATAGTTCAACTGGTCAAAAATATGAATCATTGGTATTCAGCACTCTAAAATATGATATTCATTCTCCTCAATAAAACATATAAACTCAACCCAAGTCTGATATTTCTGGCTACAAATTCAATTTTCAGCATCTTAATCATTCCGACTTAATACCATTTTGAGACGAGGGGTCACAAATGTTGATAATCGCTTTATAAACCGTAGGCTTTTTAAATTTTTTTGTCTTCTTTCTTTTCTAAGTACCAAACCGGCTATAAATTGATTTCACGTAAAGTCCTTTTAATGGCATTAACTCACTCAATCCTAGAGATTTTTGCTACTTTTCAAAATTGGGAAGAATGTATTTAAAATGAGCACGTATATAGATAGTTTTATTCAACTATCATTAATATATAAAAACTAAAAATATTAGCTTTGATACCACGTCTATAATTTGTCTCAGAAAAATGTAATAAATAGGCATGGGGTAAAAGTAACCAGGGTAAACTACGGATATGGTCAGTGTTAGGGTTGAGTGAGTTAAACAGTTCAGTAACGGTTGAATTTGAGGTCATTACAGCAATAATACTGTAAGTCCGTCAGGTGTATAAATGTCGGGGGTTAGTGGCTATTAAATGAAAAATTGACAGTGATTTTGGATTCGGTTTTTAATGGATAGTAGGTAGATAGTAGATGGCACATTGCAGTGTCAAAGTGTCTTGATTTATGCTTTCGAATTTTGGAACCCTGTGTTACAGTTGAAGGGAAACAGACCACTGATTTGTGTAGGCAAGAACAAAAAGGACAAAGTTATAAATTCATCTTGCGGCTATGTGGTCTAGTGGTATGACACTCGCTTTCGGGTCGGAAGGTCCTGGGTTCGAGCCTCGCGCTCGGCGCATAGTTGAGTCCTTGGAATGGAAAAGGCTCTTTACACACATTCTCTCACACCGTACTCAGGTGTAAAATGAGTACCTGGCCGTTAACAGCGTTGTCTTTGTCCGAAAAATTGTAATATCGCCTAACAGGCGTCATGTCCCGTCCTAAATGTTAAATTAAATGTTGCTGTTGACCAGGGAACCCTTGTAAAGCGCTTAGAGCACATTTAATGGATATTGCGCTATATAAAGCTCAATTTTTATTTTCAAAAAGCTCAATCTTTCAAATTGCCGCCTACCTGGATTTTAATTGATGTATTTTTTGTTTTAATTGTCTTATTTGTTATTATTGTATCGGTTGAAGAAGGCCTTTGAGCCCAAAATGTTCAATGTTTGGTATTTTGTTCATTATTTTTGAAGCTGTTTTATCATTTTCTGTTCATTACTTTTTACAGCAGTTGACAATAACAAAGACCCGAGTGACGTCAACTTTGATCTATTTATAGCATAACATTGTATTTAGAATTTATTGATTATCAATTTAAATGAGGTTAATGGGCTCTAACGCGAGGACGAGAGACGCGTGCGCACAACCAACATGACGTTCTCTCTCTAATAACTTTTCCGCCGGTGACGTCACAGACTATGGGTGACGTCCAATCAAGGGACGCTACTCTTCCGCTAATCCCATTCCCGATATCCCCACAGCGACATCTTTTTCTCCATACTATCTTTTCCTAATACACGGCCCAGGAATTTTTAATTGTCTTTCTTTTGCAAATCTAACATGGGGTTAGCGTGGCTCAGTGGTCGGTCTTTGCTTCGTACCCAATAGGTACCGAGTTCGACTTCCCGCTTTGTCACCTCACCCTAGCTCACTTTGCGGCGCTGCACTGCAGCTGACGCCTGGGTTATTCCAGTCTTCCCTTGGAATAGACCCTAAAGACAAATTTCCCATTGGGGATGAATAAAGGGAATATCATTTATTATATATTATTTTAAAAATAGATTTTATTTCGCTAAATGCAAATTCTGTGGTCTAAATTATTTTCTATAGATAGTATGCGCTTCGCTAAGAAGCTCATAACATTGCCATCCGGAAGTATAATGGACCAACACACAAAACTGTGTGTATCCGTGAACGTTTATAGTCAGGTTAATACAGTTCAGTGAGCATTACTCATAAACGCAAAAAACAAAAAACAAAAAAAAAAAAACCAAAGACCCGAGTGACGTCATCTTCGAACTATCTATACCAAATGGGTTTTTAAAACTTCCTTATTTAATCTAACTTCTCCTGTTATTTTATTCTTGTCACATCCAACATGAGAAAATATTATCAGAGCCATTTTCCTTCTTTGTTTTTGTTTTTAAATCAGTAATCTGAAGGAGAGTAGGATAACATTGCTTGTTATTACCACGGGTTTTCCCTCCTTAATATTAACATTTCCTGGAATTAACCTTTAGCTGGTATTAACATTTATTGGTCCTTGTTCGATAGGAGAACATTTGTGAACAACTTAACTGTCTCGAAATGGTATTGTGTCGGTATGAAATTGATGTTGAAAATTGTATTTATAGTATCAGAAATATAAAAAAACGATCATTTTTTGTGGGTTTTGGGTTGTTTTTTTTTATATCAGATTAAATATTATAGATTTATCAAGTGTATTGTCTCAAAATGTTATAGACTATATCTCATCATTTTAACTTTGAATTAGCTTTTCCGATCTCTTCAACATCGACGTATTGATAATGATAATAATAATAATAATAATAATAATAATAATAATAATAATAATAATAGTAATAATAATAATAATAACAATGATAGTAATGACAGTAATAATAATAATAATATAATAATAATAATAATATAATAATAATAATAATAATAATAATAGTAATAATAATAATAATAATAATAACAATGATAGTAATGATAGTAATAATAATAATAAATAATAATAATAATAATAATAATAATAATAATAATAATAATAATAACAATGATAGTAATGACAATAATAAATAATAATAATAATAATAATAATAATAATAATAATAATAATAATAATAATAATAATAATAGTAATAATAATAATAACAATGATAGTAATGATAGTAATAATAATAATAATAATAATAATAATAATAATAATAATAATAATAATAATAATAATAATAATAATAATAATATAATAATAATAATATTAATGATAGTAATGATAGTAATAAAAATAATAATAATAATAATAATAATAATAATAATAATAATAATAATAATAATAATAATAATAATAGTAATAATAATAATAATAACAATGATAGTAATGACAGTAATAATAATAATAATAATAATAATAATAATAATAATAATAATAATAATAATAATAATAATGATAATGATAATGATAATGATAATGATAGTAATGATAATAATAATAATAATAATAGTAATAATGATAATAATAATAGCAATGATAGTAATGATAGGAATAATAATAATAATAATAATAATAATAATAATAAAAATAATAATAATAATAATAATGATAATAATGATAGTAATAATAATAATAATAACAATAATAATAATAATAATAATAATAATAATAATAATAATAATAATAATAATAATAATAATAATAATAATGATAATATATAATAATAATAATATAATAATAAATAATAATAATAATAATAATAATGATAATAATAATGATAATATATAATAATAATAATAATAATAATAATAATAATAATAATAATAATAATAATAATAATAATAATAATAACAATAATAATAATAATAATAATAATAATAATAATAATAACAATAATAGTAATAATAATAATAATAATAGTAATAATAGTAATAATAATAATAATAATAATAATAATAATAATAATAATAAAAATAATAATAATAATAATAATAATAACAATAATAATAATAATGATAATAATAATAATGATAGTAATGATAGTAATAATAATAATAATAATAATAATATTAATAATAATAATAATGATAATAATAATAATGATAGTAATGAGAGTAATAATAATAATAATAATAATAATAATAATAATAATAATAATAATAATAATAATAATAATAATAATAATAATAATAATAATAATAATAATAATAACAATAATGCAAAACATGCACATCAAACAATGCGTAACGCTAGAAAGAACCCTAACATAATGGGCATCGATTAACTTTCCATGTGCTGGAGGTCATTGGTCACATTGCAAAATGTGCTCAAATTGACCTACATAGTGAAAAGTGTTCACAGATTTTGAACTATCTAACATTACGATTGGTCATTGTGTTCAGCTTGACACTTTGGTAGTTTACAACTTTCATAAACAAAGCAACGTGTTTGCATTTGTTCAGAAATGTCCAATCTTTGGACAGCAACAAATCACGTTATTGATGACTCGGTTGGACGAAAACATGAATATAGATAGCATGCGCTTGGCGAAAAAGCTCATAACATTGCCATCCGGAAGTAAAACGGACCAACACACAAAACTGTGTGTATCCATGAACGTTTATAGTCAGGTTAATACAGTTCAGTGAGCATTACTCATAAACACGGATGGCAAAAAAAACTATAACAAAGACATGAGTGATGTCATCTTCGAACTATCTATAGATCGCTTCCATTAAACACAGCCGAACAATTCCAATATATTTCAATACATGTTACAATATTATAATCAATTTTCAGCGTCCTAATTATCATCCCGATATAATACCATTTTGAGGCGAGAGGCCACAAATTATATTTAAACCCAGTAACAGTAAAGATCATGTTAGCTCTTTTTTTACATTCAGACGACATGTGCAGCATCATTATCACTTCGTATTTATCACTTTGGCTTGGCTAACCAGTAAACACCGACCTCTCATACTGCCGTACTCTGGACAAACCCAATATATGAAAATTTGGCCAGAAAACTCGTCCTTCAAAAATCGATCGATTTCAATGAGGGTGTTAACTGTATTGTCCAGACTTAAAAGTTCATGGTTACACACAGTTTTGTGTGTTGCTCCGTTATTCTTTCGGATGACAATGTTGTGAGCTTCATAGCCAAGCGCATACTATCTACAGATCAACTCAGAGGTTTGTGTATTATAATATTCTTTTTTTTTTAAATTTACGTCAGAATAATTATTGTAACATTCACTGACAGGTGGTAAAATATTGCAAAATTTCAGTTAAGTTTTTTAAATATCAATTTTAGCAAGCGAAAGAATGAATGAAATTGACGTTACTTGGTTCTCTGTTGTTGTTTTTAAACCACCAGTTGCGTGATAAGCTCTCACTATAGATAGTATGCGCTTGGCTAAGAAGCTCATAACATTGCCATCCGGAAGTATAACGGACCAACACACAAAACTGTGTGTATCCATGGACGTTTATAGTCGGGTTAATAGAGTTCAGTGAGCATTACTCATAAACGCGGATGGCAAAAAACAATAACAAAGACCTGAGTGAGGTCATCTTCGAACTATCTATATTCGTTTTTTCTTCCAACCAAGTCATCAACCATTTGATTTGTTGCTGAGCAAGGATTGGACATTTCTCAATAAATGTAGACACGCTGCGTTGTCTATAGATAGAATGCGCTTGGCCAAGGAGTTCACAACATTGCCATCCGGAAGTATAACGGACCAACACACAAACTCTGTGTAACCATGAACGTTTATAGTCAGGTTAATACAGTTTAGTGAGAACAACTCACACACGCGGATGGCAAAAACAATAACAAAGGCCTGAGTGACGTCATCTGCATACTATCTATACAACATAACAACTCATGGTTGAACGAAGTTGCTCATATTGCATCATATAGCTCTTCCTCCTCCTCCTCCTCCTCCTCCTCCTACTCTTTCGACTCCTTTTCGTCATCATCATCATCATTATCATCATCATCATCATCATCATCGTCGTCGTCGTCGTTATCATCTTCACCACCACCACCATCATCATCATCATCATCATCATCATCATCATCATCATCATCATCATCATCATCATCGTCGTCGTCGTCGTCGTCGTTATCATCTTCACCACCACCACCATCATCATCATCATCATCATCATCATCATCATCATCATCATCATCATCATCATCATCACGATGACTGCCAATAGATAGAATGCGCTTGGCCAAGGAGTTCACAACATTGCCATCCGGAAGTATAACGGACCAACATACAAATCTCTGTGTAACCATGAACTTTTATAGTCTGGTTAATACAGTTTAGTGAGAACAACTCACAAACGCGGATGGCAAAAAACAATAACAAAGGCCTGTGTGACGTCATCTTCGTTCGATCTATAGAGAGTTCATAGACATAGAGTTTGTGTGTTGGTCCGTTATACTTCCGGATGGCAATGTTGTGAACTCCTTGGCCAAGCGCATTCTATCTATACCAAATGTCGTAACATGCAATTAGTTACAACACAGTTCACACATCAGTACCTATTCAAATATGAACATAAATCAACACACGGCTAGCAAACAAATCTGATGTGTTATAATGTGCAAAAGTAGTACCATCAGTATTTTGTCCATGTTTGCGTATTTATGTTTACAAGTTTGTGTGTGTGTGTGTGTGTGTGTGTGTGTGTGTGTGTGTGTTTTAAATGAATACATTCATAAATGAAACATTTGAAAAACGTTTTCCATTGAATCAGTTTTAGGAGTTTGACATCATGAGAGTTGGTGTGTTCTATTTTCCCTAATATTTTTTTTTTTTAATCAGCACACCGTGTTAATAACCAGGATACCATATTATGTGTTTCATTATACGATGGCAAACTTTTCTGAGGAGTTAAAAAAAATCGTTCCTATGAACTGGCAAAAGTGAATTAACTTGTGGACACACAAAGTATAGAAGGAACAAAATTGACGCTACTCAGCTAGTTAGGTTTTTGTGTTGTTTTAGTTTTTGACAGCCAGTTTGGTGATCAGACTTAAATTATATCAATCGGACTCTAAAACATTCAGGTTTACACACAAGTCGTGTTTTGGTACGTTATAGCAGGTTGGCTGATGTTGTGAGTATGTTGCCTAAACAAATAGCATCAATATTGTTGTGATATTTCATTTTCTACAACACATTTAATAATTTAGTCTCGTAAAATAATACTGTGTTTTCAACGAAAGTGCTCACGTGATATAGATTGTGATTATAATAAGCTATCGCTTTAAATGGCAAAAAGAGAGGTAATCTATGAAAATAATCAAAGCACGGCTATGGCGCATTGTTTTAAATAATATGACATTGGAAACTTTTAAGATTTAAATGTTTTCAACGTCTGCTGACATGATATAAAATCGATATCAATAACATTATTATTATCAATAACATTATTATTATCATTATCATTATTATTATTATTATTATTATTATTATTATTATTATTATTATTATTATTATTATTATTATTATTATTATTATTATTATTATTATTATTATTATACATCATTCCTCATTGGCCAAAGGGAAACAACTCATGAAAATAATAAGTCGATAGCTGGCATTGTTTTCACCCACTGACTTGTGCCTACCTGTATTTATTAATTTGTGATTATTGTAATACCACCACGAATCAATTCTCTTCGCGGATTATCTGTGGATATTCTATGACGTCAGATCTGGATGACCCCAATGTCCAACTCCCGTGATTTCACACGACCACACCACCGGACAAGACTGGTCAACAGGATATTTTCACACTGTCCATGTCCGTGTCAAGGTAAACACAGTTAATTCATTTACTTGATTAATTAAGTCTATATCTCAACGACTCTCTCTCTCTCTCTCTCTCTCTCTCTCTCTCTCTCTCTCTCTCTCTCTCTCTCTCTCTCTATCTCTCTCTCTAGTCAGCTGATCCTGCGTAGGACGTTGCTTCCCGAACTTTCTTGCGAAACAGATTACGGTTTTCCGCCAGTCTTCTTGCTTGAGTTGTTGTCATTCCCAGCCATTCGCATATATCTTGTTCCCAGCTTCTTGTTGGTCTACCTCTTCCTCTCTTACCGTCTACCCTTGTCTGCAGAATGTACTTTTCTAATGATTCGTGGCGACTTTCTCTACCGCCGTTAATATTGAAGTTAGACACACCAGTCCTCTTTACTGTCCTTGTCTGAAAAAAAAAAACACTTTCTTAGAGAGGCCTTACGAAAGCTCCTACATCCCCAGTATTCTTTTTTTTTTATGTTCTAGTAGGGGGGTTTGGGAGGGGGGGGGGGACTTTTTTTTATAATGTTCTAGATATTAGGGGGTTTGGGAGGGGGGAGACTTTTTAAAAAAGTTTCGCCCCTCCCAAACTCTCCACTCGAAAATTATAAAATAAAATAAGAAAGAATACTGGGGATGTAGGAGCTTTCGGAAGGCCTCCCCTTTCTTAAAATTTTGTCCAGAAAACTCGCCCTTCAAATATCGATCGCTTCAAAAGACCCTTATCTTAAAAAAAAACAAACCTCAAAAATTCTCTTCCTTTACGATTTTCTTGCGTGTTTTTACCGGGAGTACTTCCGTAGTTTCACAGCACTTTTACTTTTATTATGTAACAATCTTTTAGCCATTATATAGATAGAATGCGCTTGGCCAAGGAGTTCACAACATTGCCATCCGGAAGTATAATGGACCAACACACAAACTCTGTGTAACCATGAACTTTTATAGTCTGGTTAATACAGTTTAGTGAGAACAACTCACAAACGCGGATGGCAAAAACAATAACAAAGGCCTGAGTGACGTCATCTGCATACTATCTATAGATAGTATGCGCCTGGCTAAGAAGCTCATAACATTGCCATCCGGAAGTATAACGGACCAACACACAAAACTGTGTGTGTCCATGAACCTTTATAGTCAGGTTAATACAATTCAGTGAGCATTACTCATAAACGCGGATAGCAAAAAACAATAACTAAGACCTGAATGACGTCATCTTCGAACTATCTATATTCATGTTTTATATATATATAACTCTCGATCTCTCTCTCTCTCTCTCTCTCTCTCTCTCTCTCTCTCTATCTATCTATCTATATATCTTTCTGTCTTTCTCTCTGTTTTTTTTTGTATGCAAATATGATTGTGTGTGTTTGTGTATGTGTATGTGTGTGTGTGTTGTGTGTGTGTATGTGTGTATGTGTGTGTGTGTGTGTTTAGTTTCAACAAATATCAATAAACGTGACATTCAATGTTCATCTGAACGTGAAAACGTCACACACAAACCATTTTGATTGGGTATCGAATTTTGTTTGAGAAACGAAATTTCAAATCTCCACTTCAATGTGATGCATTCTTTATTGTTACTTATGCAAATTTCCCAAATGTCAATAATTTCAATGACAACAAGAAACCTATCAGAACTATTATCATTCCCTAATACTAATACTGTTTTCTATAAATCCTATTTATATATTAATCTTATAACCGATATCTTGCTTTAACCCTCTCCATACCACCCATAGGAAAATCGTCACATTCGTTACGATATACCCGACAATTTCCTCATTCTGATTTCCCTTGTACATCACAAAATCTAAAGAAATGCTTTGATTACAGCTATAAATACTAAACACTGTATTTTAGAGCTCATTTTGCTGAACAGCATTCTGTATAGAGGGTTTGTTTTCACCTTATCAATGTTGATGGAAAGATGTATTGAAGTCCAGAAAGACCTATGTATTTGTTTTATTGATTACTCTAAGGCATTTGATAAGGTTAGACATGGTGAACTGTTTAATATCCTTGAAGGACTGGACATAGATGGAAAACAATACCATAGAATGTACTTATTACTTGTTTGTTTGATTAGGAAAAGTCTATTTTTGTGTCGGGTGTGTGTGAATTTTCGGAGGAAATTCTAAAAATAGCTGGTAAGGAGAGGGTTAAAAGAAAGTATACATTCCGTATTCTTAGCTCAACTAATTAAATTATTATTTTTTTTTCTGTACTGGTATCGATAATAGTAATTATGTAAACAAAAACGTCACGAAGATTTGTCTTGTTTTCGAAGGGAGCTAATTCGGGTTGGTCTTGCCGCAGGATCAATCGGGGTTCGCAGGATCAATCGGGGTTATCTACCTTGCCCTGAATTTGTGTACGCTTACCATTTCAACATTGGGTTGCTAATCTTGAGTGTATTGATTCACGGATATGTTTGTTCTTGCTCATTCGTATGTTTGTATTTTACCACGCGATCCCAAACTCTCTCTCTCTCTCTCTCTCTCTCTCTCTCTCTCTCTCTCTCTCTCTCTCTCTCGCTCTCTCTCTCGCTCTCTCTCTCGCTCTCTCTCTCGCTCTCTCTCTCTCGCTCTCTCTCTATCTCTCTCTCTCTCTCTCTCTCTCTCTCTCCTTCCCTTTTTATCCACCCCACCTCCCCATGTATTACTCTCACTCTCTCTTTCTCTTTCAATTTAAATGTATGTATCTCATTAATTAATTAATTAATTAATTAATTAATTCATTCATTCATTCATTCATTCATTCATTCATTCATGCATTCATTCATTCGTTCATTCATTCGTTCATTCTCTGTTTCTATCTATCCATACACACAAAAGACCCCCCCCCTCCCATATATATGTGTGTGTGTGTGTGTGTGTGTGTGTGTGCGTGTGTGTGTGTGTGTGTGTCGTCAGAAACACGGGATTGATTATTACAAAAAAAAAAAAAAAAAAAAAAAAAAAAAAAAAAAAAAAGCAAAAAGGAAACAAAACAAGGGAACATAAGCAGATAGGGGGGATAACTGAGGGAATATCCATAAATTGCATTTGCATGGGATCCACGATTCATTAAGCTTTCTCACCCGATACGGGAATCCCCGATACAACTACGTGAAGTTGAATGTAATCTTCAATTTAATTCACGTTATTATTTATTTCTTCGAGCTTCGAGCAGCAACACTTACACCGATACGATTTACAACTGCGCACATTTCTATCCCATAATATTGTGTTGATTCTTCTCCATAATCTCTGCAACTCCGACCCATTTTACATGAGCTGGCGATTTTGGGGCTGGGCACTGGACATCAATCCTATTCTTATCACATCTGTTTTTCTTAATAAATGTGTCGGCTATGTGGTCTAGTGGTACGACACTCGCTTTAGGATCGGAAGGTCCTGGATTCAAGCCTCGCGCTCGGTGCATAGTTGAGTCCTTGGAAAAGGCTCTTTACTAACATTCTCTCACTGTAAAATCAGTACCTGGTCGTTAACAGCGTTGTCTTTGTCCGAAAAATTGTAGTATCGCCTAACAGGCGTCATGTCCCGTCCTATATGTTAAATGTTGCTGTTGACCAGGGACCCCTTGCAAAACGTTTTGAGCACATTTGGTGGACATCTAAATTTATTTATTTTTTAAAAAATGGGCTCCAAAAAGTAGCTCTGTCGGTAGTGCAAAACGGTAGGGGCTGTCCGAAGCCCTTGATCGTGGAACTACTAAATGACCAAAATAAGGCATTTGGTTGGTTCGAACTTGTTTTATTTACAACTTGTTAATTTCATTCAAACCTCATAATGATGGACATCTAAAGAATAATAAAGATATTACATACATGATAAATAATCTTTTAATACTAACGAAAGAGTGAAAATGGAGACGCTTCATATGGGAACAAAACAGATAATTGACGTTTCGGGTGCGAACCCTTCGTTAGCTTAACAGTACACAAATAAACGTGGAAAACAAATAAAATAAAATGCAAAATAACTTGTATCGTCTGTACTCAATGGTGGTTGCAGTGTTTTGTTTGTTTTCCACGTTATGTTTGTATGTTGTTGTGCTGACGAAGTGTTTGTACCCGAAACGTCCATCGTCTGTTTTGTTCCCATACGAAGCCTCTTCATTTTTACTCTTTCGTTAGTATTGGCACCAACATGAACCGGCCAGTCAATGACAGGTCCCAAACCGGATAAATGACATGCTTTTTTATTTACTTCTTCCAACATACTTTTATCAGTCCCGGCTACCCAACGTTTATTAGTTGCTGGGTCTAAGTCTAATGTCACAACGGATTGAAAGTACTCTATAATAGACAAAACGTTCTATTTATTGGGTGGTAATCATTTGCTAGTATTAATTTGTTTATCGTTATACTTTTGAATATAATGTAATTTTAAGAATACTTATGAATTTGAATGGAAAAATGGCATGCATAACAAAATGACGATTAAAGGGAATGAGATTAGCAGAAGAGTAGCGTCCCTTGATTGGACGTCACCGGCGGAAAAGTTATTAGAGAGAGAACGTCATGTTGGTTGTGCGCATGCGTCTCTGGTCCTCGCTTCCGGAGACACTTCACCGAAAGCGAGGACGAGATAGACGCATGCGCAAAACCATGTTGACGTTCTCTCTGTAATTTGATGTCCAATCAAGGGACGCTACTCTTCCACTAATCTCATTCCCTATATTATGATAGTGTCGCAGAAAGTGCCATTTACTTTATGTAATGGATGAAGAGAGTCAGTCTTTTCATTATTATTTTTTGTCGTTGTTCTTGTTATTTTCTTCGTTAATTGGATTAAATAGTCTGATGTCACGTCGCCCAGCAAAGGCGGCCATCGTGGTTCTAAACAAAGAATATTTTTACTTTTTATTCTTCATGCTGGCTAGAATTTTTTATCTGTCTTGTGATCAGAATGTATAAAAGTCAAAACATGACCAGATTTATAATGATTTTTTTCCCTCTGGATACGCTTTTATGATCGTCGGAGAAATATTTCATAAGGGCATCCGCCATTGTTCCGATAGATAAGAGCCAGTTACTAAGTTACCATGCATCAATACGAGGGAAGTGACGTTACGACTGTTGAAGCGTATTTGTCATTATTAATTCTTTTGTTCTCAATAACATTCATAAAATAGCCGCGACTATCTCATCTATGTTATTATTTTCATATGAATGTCTAAAACTAGTTCAGGATCGTGCCAGGTTTATGTCTCTGGGGGTTGGGGGGGGGGGGGGGGGGGGCTTAAAAGTTTTTTTTTATCTTTAGCTCTTTTCTCGTGGGGGGGGGGGGGGGGGGGGGGGGGGGTCGTCCGTACTTTTATCTATTCTCATTGAGTCTGACACCTGTCAGATTACAGATTACACGTTATCGATGTTGACCTATATCCTCTCGTAAGGTTCTTTGCCCTTTTACTTTCTCTCGTCCTCTCTTTATAATATATCTATTGATCGATCGATTTATTAATCTATCTATCTGTCTATCTACCTATCTATCTATCTATCTATCTATCTATCTATCTATTTATCTATCTATTTACCTGTCTATCTATCCTTCTATAGATCTATATATCGATCTATCTATTTATCTATCTATTTATCTATCTATGTGTCTATTTATCTATCTATCTGTCTATCTATCTATCTATCTATCTATCTATCTATCTATGTGTCTATCTATCTATCTATCTCTCTATCTATCTATCTATCTATCTATTTATTTATCTATCTGTCTATCTATCTATTTATTTATCTATCTGTCTACTATCTATCTATCTATCTATGTATCTATCTATCTATCTATCTATCTATCTATCTATCTATCTATCTATCTATCTTTCTATTTATCTATCTGTCTATCTATCTATCTTTCTATCTATGTATCTATCTATCTATCTATCTATATATCTATATATCTATCTATCTATCTATCCCTCTATCTATCTATCTATCTACCTATTTATTTATCATCCAATATAATATTTTTCTCTCTTATCTCTCTCTCTCTCTCTCTTTCTCTCTCTCCTTCTCTCTCTTTCTCTCTCTCTCTTCCTTTCTCTCTCTTTCTCTCTCTCTCTCTCTTACTTTCTCTCTCTTTCTTTCTCTCACTTTCTTTATCTCTCTCTCTCTCTCTCTCTCTCTCTCTCTCTCTCTTTATTTATTTTTTTCGCCCCTTCTCTCTCACTCTTTCTACCGTCTTGTTTCTCTATCCACCAGATTATGTGTCACCCCCTCAACATCCCGCCCGTTTCTTTAAAGTTAAGTAATTCGATGTAAATAAGGGAATAAATATCACATAACCCGCTTGTTTAGAACCAGCATTAATCGGGTCAATGAACCATTTATCATTGATAATATTAATACAATTTATTTAATCAAAAAATATTAATCCTGGGACTTCTTAGAAGTAAGATAAGAATTTTGATAAGTTGGGAGGGTGCTCTATTCAGAAATCAACATGCCTAGTTATTTTCGTGTTCTTCTTCGTGTCTCTTGCTCTCCTCTATATCCTCTCTCTCTCTCTCTCTCTCTCTCTCTCTCTCTCTCTCTCTCTCTCTCTCTCTCCCTCTCTCTCTCTCTCTCTCTCTCTTTCTTTCATTCTTTCTTTCTCCCCCTCCCTCTCTCTCTCCGTCTCTCTTTCTTTTTGTATTTCTCTCTCTCGTTTCCCCTTTTATCAAGACTCTCTACCTTCCGTTTCTTGTCAATCATCAATTATCTAGATAACATTTGTCTAAAAATACTCGTGCTATCCAAAAGGTTGCAATAAATTGTGTCTTAACCCCTCGACCATCCAGAATCGTTTTCTCTCTCTCACTCTCTCTCTCACTCTCACTCTCTCTCTCTCTCTCTCTCTCTCTCTCTCTCTCTCTCTCTCTCTCTCTCTCTCTCTCTCTCTCTTTATTTATTTAAAGTTAATTATTATCCTAATTATTATTAGGAATAGATAAAGCAAACATCACAGAATCCGTTTGTTTAGAACCAGAACGAACAAGAAGGACAATGGACCAATTATAAGAACGTATTCGCGTATCCAGCCACTCATCCAAACTTCAACGAGAGGCAATCGATTCTAAATTAGGGTCGGGTCGTTGCTGCTGCCGGGAAAACGAAACTCTTAATGTTTCAAGTGTAGATTCGTGAAAAATAAGAAAATGGGGAAATCGTGAGCAGAAGGACTGGCGGTGCACAATGGGATAGGATAGCGATGAGTCTCCATGTCCTTGGTCTGGATTGAGCTTTGAATATGTGACCCATCGTCTCAAAACGGTATTATGTCGGAACTAACCAGATGCTTAAAAGCCGAATTTAATGTTAAACTGGTCAAAAATATAAATTGTTGACATTCGCACCCTAAAATATGGTATCCATTCTCCTCAATAAATCGTATAAACTCAATACAAGTCGGATATTTCTGGCTATAAATTCAATTTTCAACATATTTACCAACCCGACTTAATACCGTTTTGAGGCGAAGGGTCACATATGTCTATTATTCATGAAAAGTATTTATTTGTGGATCTGAACTCCAGATTGTTTTGACCTCATAAGAAAAGGAAAAAAAAAAAAATAAGCAAACATTTATTAAAAAAAAAAAAAAAACCAATCTGAAACGTGAGCAAAAAAAATCTACTGGTGTATAAAAAGAGTCTCTCTCTCTCTCTCTCTCTCTCTCTCTCTCTGTATATATATATATATATATATATATATATATATATATATTTTATATATATATATATATATATCTTTCTCTCTCTCTCTCTTCTCTCTCTATCGTTCTATCTATCTATCTATCTATCTATCTCTTTCTCTCTCTTCTCTCTCTATCTTTCTCTCTCGCCCCCTCTCTCTCTCTCTCTCTCTCCCGCCCCTCTCTCTCTCTCTCTCTCCCATTCTCTCTTCCTCCCTCTCGCTCTCTCTCTCGCCCCTCTCTCTCTCTCTCTCGCCCCTCTCTCTCTCGCTCTCTCGCTCTCTCTTTCTCTCTCTCTCTGTCTCTCTCTCTCTGTCTCTCTCTCTGTCTCTCTCTCTGTCTCTCTCTCTGTCTCTCTCTCTGTCTCTCTCTCTGTCTCTCTCTCTGTCTCTCTCTGTCTCTCTGTCTCTCTCTCTGTCTCTCTCTCTCTGTCTCTCTCTCTGTCTCTCTCTCTGTCTCTCTCTCTGTCTCTCTCTCTGTCTCTCTCTCTGTCTCTCTCTCTGTCTCTCTCTCGCCCCTCTCTCTCTCTCTGTCTCTCTCTCTGTCTCTCTCTCTCTCTCTCTCTCTCTCTCTCTCTGTCTCTCGTTGTCCTGGAATAAGACGTCTAGAGTTGTCTATGACATTCCCGATAATCTGGAAATCACGCATATCTGGATTGACGTGAAGTAAAACCGTTTTTTGTGGTATGACACTCCCTTTCGGATCGGAAGGTCCTGGGTTTGAGCCTCGCGCGGCGCATAGTTGAGTCCTTGAAAAAAGGATCTTTACTCACATTCTCTCACCGTACTCAGGTGTCAAATGAGTACATGGCCGTTAACAGCGTTGTCTTTATCCGAAAAATTGTAATGTCGCCTTACAGGCGTCATGTCCCGTCCTGCATGTTAAATGTTACTGTTGACTAGGAACCCATTGTAAAGCGCTTTGAACACATTTAGTGGATATTGCGCTATATAAAGCTCTTTTTTCTCATCGTGTCTATTCAGCCGTCATCTGGAGAAACCCATAAAATTTAAATTTGGACAAACAACTCGCCCTTCAACTATCGATCGATTTAAATGACCTCACCTTTGCAAAAAAACCTCTGCGAGAAGTCAGTCCCAGGTTTGAGAGTTTTTGCCAAGACGAATGTCATTTAAATCCATAGATATTTGACGGACGAGTTTTCCGGCCAAATGTTTAGATATATGTTGTTTTTTTTCTCTCCAGTTGTTGTTCCCGGAAGAAGATTTCTGAGTCACAGACTCTCACTATTTAGTATAATTTTAGCCTTTTTAGCCTTTTTAGGGGCAGTGTGGCTCAGTGGCACGGTCTTTGCTTCCTACCCGAAAGGTACCGAGTTCAATCACCCGCCGCTGCTTTATGTGGCCTTGAGCAAGTCACCTCGCCCTAGCTCACTTTGCGGCGCTGCTCTGCGACTGACGCCTGGGGACTGATGCAGCAATACAATATCACGTGATGTCACAATAGCAGTTAAGTTCTTGTCATACACAATTTCTTTATTAAAACATGCTCTACAACACACTGTTCATTTTCTTTAAATTTCATGATGTACAAGAGAAATTTGAATAAGAAAAATGTTGGTAGTTTCGTAACGTATCGTATGTGACAATTGTCATATAACTGGTAAGGAGAGGTTAAATTATTAAAACCTTGATACTCAATCATAATAGCTGGCGAGCGATACAGTAATAAGACAAATCACGCTATAGAATTCAGCGTATGGCGTCTTTAATAACATAACATACGAGATTTTGGTTCAACTCATAGCAAATAATGAAATTATAATGTCAGTCTTAATTAATGTCTCTGATTTCACTGCGATACCTTAATTGGAATAGTAAATGTCACATAGTTGTCAATACGTAACGAAGGTTATCATAATTTGTGACCCCTCATCTCAAAGCAGTATTATGTTTTAATGGATTGTACCCAGTAAAAGTGAATTTAGAATTAAACTCATAAGAAATTCGAATTGTGAGTTGTTTACAATGTAAAAAATTTGTCTTCATTATATCTAGATCATTGAGATTGTGAGTTTGTATATAGCGCAATATCCACTAAACGTGCTCAAAGCGCTTTACAAGTGGTCCCTGGTCAACAGCAACATTTAACATGTAGGACGGGACATGACGCCTGGTAGGCGATATTACAAATTTTTCGGACAGAGACAAAGCTGTTAACGGCCATGTACTCATTTTACACCTGAGTATGGTGAGAGAATGTGAGTAAAGAACCTTCTCCAAGGACTCAACTATGCGCTGAGCGAGGATCGAACCCAGGACCTTCCGATCCGAAAGCTAGTGTCATACCACTAGACCACATAGCCGCACATTTAGAATTTAAATGATAAGAAACACGAATTGTGAGTTGTTTACAATGTAAGAAGTTGTCTCCATTATGTCTAGACCCCTGGTTTAATATTTGTGGCTATAAATTCAAATTCTAGGCCCTGGTTCATCCCCACCTAAGGGCGCTTAAATGACCTAAATAGTGTCGAAAGCGACGTTAAACACCTAAAAAAAAAAAGAAAAAATAAATCCCCACGTAATACCGCTTGGAGACGGAGAAAAGGGGTGGGGAGGGGGGAGGGGTGGAGGTGGGGGGGGGGGGGAGTATTTAGACTTGCTATCAAATAGATATTTGACCCGCCGGGAGTATCTGTTATTATGTTGTATTGAACTAGATGAACGACATCGAGTGGGTATGGGGTAAAATACTATAGTTTTTCCAGGTCAAATATCCAACAAGATGGTTCATAGGAAATGTCTCACCACGAGTCGATGGCCGTTCTGTCACAATAAACTTAGCTGCCCGCTGAGAGAGAGACCGTTGGCGTGACGGCAGCCAAAAGCGAAGCATGCTTTCGGCGTATGCAAACTTTTATGCCTGCCTGTTTCTCCCAGGACGACATATTAATTAATGTAAAAGCATTGTTGAAAATAAAGATGTATGGTAACTTATCACGTCAAAATCGTATCCGTGGCTATCGTATTGATCTATTGGGTGTTTACCCTTTTCACATATTCTTAAAGAAATTCAAATATGGAATGAGATTAGCGGAAGAGTAGCGTCCCTTGATTGGACGTCACCCATAGTCTGTGACGTCACCGGCGGAAAAGTTATTAGAGAGAGGACGAGAGACGCATGCGCACAACAAACATGACGTTCTCTCTCTAATAACTTTTCCGCCGGTGACGTCACAGACTATGGGTGACGTCCAATCAAGGGAGGCTACTCTTCCGCTAATCTCATTCCCTATTATTATTTCAAAAAATAAATTTTCTTCATTATTTTATGTTGGCTTCTGTTGACATTTTATTATGAACATGTTGAATTTTTTTCTTTCTTACTTTGTTACTTTTTGCGTTTTTTTAATCTCCCTTTCGATTTCTTTCAGGATTGACATTTGAAGTTTCATGTTGAAATCTGAAGTTACATTCATTGACATATCAACTGTTTTCGCGGTCATTTATTGAATTTGCTCAAGAACTTTTGTAGAGTGTCAATGACATTTGAATTTGTAATGCAGATTCTAAAGTTTGTAATGTTGACATTTGACGGGTAAAAACTATTTTGTAAGATTCTTGAACTGATGCGATTTGAAATTTCGAACAAGCTCCCAGTGCCTCAGCTCGACCTTGGGAGCGCGTGTTTGGAAAGAGTTTGAAATTTCAAAAGCAGAAGTTCAAGAATCATGTCCCTATAGGGAATGAGATTAGCGGAAGAGTAGCGTCCCTTGATTGGACTTCACCTTACAGAGAGAACGTCAATTTGGTTTTGAAGTGTCTCAAGCCGCTTTCACCGGAAGCGAGGACGAGAGACGCATGCGCACAACCAACATAACGTTCTCTCTCTAATAACTTTTCCGCCGGTGACGTCACTGACTATGGGTGACGTCCAATCAAGGGACGCTACTCTTCCGCTAATCTCATTCCCTATATACCCTCCAATGACATCACTTATTTAATTTCTTATCAAGATGGCGTAATCTTTCTTTACAATGATCGGTTCTCGAATTCAATGATTTGACATTAAGAAATGGCATTGTCCTCAGGAGGACATCATTACACTTCAAGGCTATTTTAAAAGTAAAACTGGATGTGTACAGGACAAAAGAAACGTTTTGATCCCCCGCATTTTTACAAAGGATAATACCAATGTAAATGTTGCTGCTCGAAGCTCGACGAAATAAATAACAATGTGAAATTGAGTGTAAGCTTCAATTTAATATATACGAAAACAGATAAAATGGACGTTTTGGGTTTCCGATTTTATCAACAAAACAGGATGAATGAAACACTACATGAATGAAACACTACTGACGAATGAGATAGTGTGGTAGTGGCGTGATTTAATAATTTGTTAAATCTTAAATCTTAACATACAAAATCGTAAAGCGTGGGATGAATGGTAATGGTACTCTGGTAATGTGTATAAACAAAAACATTGATGGACAGGAAACAGTATCAATGCTCCTTTGTAAAGAAGCACGAATTAAAATAGAACAATATATATTTACAAAAGGTGAGAAATTAATTAAGTCAAAAGAGGGGAGGCGGGGAGCAAAGGAGCATATTATATTCTTTTTCCTGCCCATCAATATTTTTGTTATTCATTTTAACAACGCCACTACAACATTATCTCATTCGTCTGAATGGTTTCATTCATTTTGTTTTGTAGATAATGGAGAAAAACGAAATCTCCATTTTATCTGTTTTCGTATCTTAAATTGAAGCTTACATTCAATTTCAAAATAGTCTTAATTTCGTCTTTATTTAGAAAAACTACCCCCCCCCTCCTAAAAAAACAGAAGGTAGATTAGTAAGTGTTTTTTCAAAACTGGTCTCATATTTCATTTTCTGTTGTTGTTCTTTTTTCTTTAACTCTTGGGTTTATCAGAAAACGAAAAAAATAATAAAAATTAAATAAGTCAATAAAAGAAAAAAAAAAAAAAAGGTAATCGAAAAAAAATACGAACTCTAACGGACCTAATGCACAAACTCTAGAATAATAAAAGAAAACATCTTTTTAGGTTTTACTAAGAAATGTGACCCTTCGCCTCAAAACGGTAAAGATTTTGAAAATTTAATTAATGGCCAGAAATATCAGTCTTGTGTTGAGTTTATACGATTTATTGAGAAGAATGGATACCATATTTTTGGGTGCTAATGTCAACAATGTATATTTTTGACCAGTTTAACATTAAATTCGGCTTTTAAGCATCTGATTCGTTCCGACATAATACCGTTTTGAGACGATGGGTCACAAATAAGATCTGAAATATTTTCGAGAAAGCTTCCGAGGATCGAAAATTAAGTTTAAAGACAAGCCATCTTCAACACGAAAAAGGTAAAAAAAAAAGGTGACATCTATTTATAGATTGTCCGTATGAAATAGAAAATAATATGTATCTTATATGTGTCAATGACCTCAAAGATACAATTGCATATTAATGACTGTCAACGGTATTTTAGCCGTTAATTTTAGCCATCCCAATTTTTTTTTGAATCAAAAAAACCCACAACCGTTCCATTAAATTGAGAATAATAATAATTGAGCTTTTATATAGCGCAATATCCACTAAATGTGCTCAAAGCGCGTTACAAGGAGTCCCTGGTCAACAGCAACATTTAACATGTAGGACGGGACATGACGCCTGTTAGGCGATGATGCAATTTTTCGGACAAAGACGACGCTGTTAACGGCCAGGTACTCATTTTACACCTGAGTGCGGTGAGAGAAAGTGAGTAAAGAGCCTTTTCCAAGGACTCAACTATGCGCCGAGCGCGAGGCTCGAACCCAGGACCTTCAGATCCGAAAGCGAGTGTCATACCACTAGACCACATAGCCGCACAAACACAGTCTTCCCTTTGATCATTAATCGTTTCGCCTAGATTTCCAAAAAAGGTCATTGCTCTTAAGTTCTTCCCCATTAAACAGACAAAAGAGAAAAGAAGATCCCCGAGAAAACGTGCCCCTGAACGGTTCCAAATGGTCGCAGACAGAATTAATCCTGGCTGGATGAATGTTCTTTTCATCGGTTTCATTCTCTGGTTCACGTGAAGGATTTCTTGGCATTCTCAGTCCCATTTTGGAGGGGATTTAAGTAGTGGCCACTGGTCGCTCATTACAACTGATGTGTTTATCGGCCATATTGATTGCCTCTATTTATCATTATACTACTCGTTGTTTCTATCGGCACTGACTGGCTCTTTTTCGCTCTATTTCTCTCTTTCTCTCTATTTCTCTTTCTCTCTCTCTCTCTTTCTCTTTCTCGCTCTCTTTTTCTCTCTTTCTAGCTCTCTCATTTCTTTATTCTTTTAATAATTTAACATTTTGTCAGCAAATGTCAGAGTATTTATTATATAGCATTTCTCTCTCTCTCTCTCTTTCTCTCTCTCTCTTTCTCGCTCTCTTTCTCTCTCTCTCTCTCGCTCTCTCTCTCTCTCTTTCTCTCTCTCTCTTTCTCGCTCTCTCTCTATCTATCTATCTCTCTCATTCGTTCAATCTCTCTCTCTATCTATCTTTCTATCTATCTATCTATCTATCTATCTATCTATTATATCTATCTATCTATCTATCTATCTATCTATCTATCTATCTATCTCTATCTTTCTTTCTATCTATCTATCTATCTATCACTCTTTCTCTCTCTCCATCTATCTCTCTTTCTCTCTTTCTCTCACTTTCGCTCTCTCTCTCACTTTCACTCTCTCTCTCTCTCCCTCTCCCTCCCACTCTCTCTAACACTCTCCTTTTTTTCCTTCGTTTCTGCTGATCAATAAAATGCTTTTTTATTATTAAGAATATGGCAGCAAACAAAGCAACTATCTACGCTTTTATTTAACATCTTGTCAGCAAATGTCAGGGAATTTTATATGGCATTTCACTCTCCCTCTCTCTCTCTCTCTCTCTTCTCTTCTCTCTTCTTTCTCTCTCTCTCTCTTCTCTCTTCTTTCTCTCTCTCTCCTCTCTTCTCTCTCTCTCTCTCTCTCTCTCTCTCTCTCTCTCTCTCTCTTCTCTCTCTCTTCTCTCTCTCTCTTTCTCTTCTCTCTCTCTCTCTCTCTCTCTCTCTCTCTCTCTCTCTCTCTCTTTCTTTCTTTCTTTCTCTTCTTTTTCTTTCTTTCGTTTCTGTTTTGAAAATGCGTTTTAAAAAAACTAATTAGACTATGGCAATAAATCAAGCATCGAGCAACAACGTTTGAATTTAACTTCTTTTCATCAAATGCCAGAGCATTTTATATAACATTACCTCCTTTCAAAATTCCGACTGAAGTATGCCTAGGGAATGAGATTAGCGGAAAGTAGCGTCCCTTGTCACCGGCGGAGAAGTTATTTGTAAACAAACCAACAACAAGCCAAGCGCTGCAAATACAAAATTTATTATTCATATTTCTGTACAAAAATGCATATCATAATCAACGTATATTTTTTCTTTAGTTTTCTCCATTATGAAATGTTAACAAAATATGATGTAAACTACAAATTGAAAATAACAGATGTTGATAAATAATACAATACGATGAGAGAACCCTTCCTAAACTTACTGAACTTCCCGCTAATGATTGGTACTAATAACGGCGATAGCGTCTGTCGGTTGTCAAGACCCAACTTCCAACAAAGGGGCACTACCCTTAAATCTGTTTTGAAATATCATTCCCTATAGCACATTCATTAAAACTCCGCGGTCCTAAGTAATATACTATATGCGTTTTTGACGCCAAGAGGTGAGGTCTTCAAAAACGCCAAAGACCACTGTCCGACCTCAGTACCTAAAAAAAAAAAAAAAAAAAACAACAGAGGACGTCGGGTGCTTGGTATGGGTAGGTCTAGCGGCTCTTCTCTTTAGTGTTAGTATTTTGTCCGTGCCCGGCCGACGTCTTTAACCGGAAGACGGCAGAGGATGGCAGTGCCGGTGTACCACGCGAGAATGACTCTACCAAAGAAAGACTCTAGAGTTAAAATGGCGTACGCGAGGCACACTCTAGAGTTAGTCTCGCGGCAGGGAGGCTAACTCTAGAGTCTGTCTCGCGTACGCCAATTTAACTCTTAGAATCTTTTTGGCGATAGAGTCATTCTGGCGTGCTACACCGGGTCGTCGGAGTCGGGTTTCCAGTGTGGGTTAGCCCAAACAGTGTCTATTACAGGAGGTTGGAGTCATAGATAACAAGGTAGTCTGTGGTTGGAGTTAGGTGGGTGGCGGGAGGGGGGGGGGGGGGGGAGCGGATAGAGCATGAGCATTATTATACTAGCACAAGAGTACGTACATTATAAGGCAATATTTCATCTTTATCTTCTTCTCATGCAATTTCTCCATCTTAATGCCATGTTTCCGTGGTTGGTGGGTTTAGGTCACCGTGTTGGTCACTCGTTACCCGGCTATTCATCAGAGTTAATAGGCCTTTGATACTTAGAGCCTCGTCATCTTCCCCGACTCTCATTGAAAGGATCAGTAATCTGTGGAGACGTGGTCTGGAAAAACAAATGTATTCTCCATTTTGGTCATTTAAAGAAAAATTACTTTAAAACGTGATTAATAAAATTAATAACATTGAACTTGTGAACAAGTCCCAGATCAATAACTCCGAAGTTGTCATATTTATTTAAGATTTATGACAAAAGGAAGGTCATTTAATTTGAACAATATATTTCGAAGTAAAAATAGTTTTTGCTAAAATGAAATAGAATGTGTTTTGTCAGAGTTTGGCTTTGTGGTTGATGGCTTTTGTATGGAACATGGCGTATTTGGAAACAACTAATCTTGTTAGCTGGTGGCTGGCTACATATGGCTACCGGAAGTGTATTTATATACCATCTTAGAATATAGCTCAGTTGGTAGAAGAACACTAGCCTCAAAAGCGAAGGGATCAGGGTCGGTGCCAAATGCTAACGAAGATTTATCTTACCCAAATTTACCTGCTACTACTTCGAAAACTTCAAAGGATTATGAAATTTTGGCAACGATATCAGAACTGCGTAAGCAGTTTCAAGTCATTCAAACCTATTAAAAGTGACAGTTTAATTCTACACTACATGATGTTAAGTACCGTCAGCCGGGTTACTTAGGCCATCCGGGTTACTTAGGCCATCCGGGGTTACTTAGGCCATCCGGGGTTACTTAGGCCATCCGGGTTACTTAGGCCATCCGGGGTTACTTAGGCCATCCGGGGTTACTTAGGCCATCCGGGGTTACTTAGGCCATCCGGGGTTACTTAGGCCATCCGGGGTTACTTAGGCCATCCGGGGTTACTTAGGCCATCCGGGTTTACTTAGGCCACTTAGTAGAATAAAAAAAGGTTGCTTTAAAAAAAGTTAAATTCATGAGTGCTTATTAGATCTATTGGGTACTAATTATTTCCAAGATAAAAGCTACATGTAAGTTATCTTTTAAAATCAGCAATCTTGTTTTCAGTAAGTGGCCTAAGTTACCCCGGGTGGCCTAAGTAGCCTCAGTATACCAAAGTGTTATTTACTCCTTGTATGATCATTTTTTTTTTAACGCTAACTATAACGACGACTAATGTTTTTACCTCCAAAGAACAACAAACTTTCTCTCTCTCTCACTTTCGCTCTCTCTCACTTTCACTCTCTCTCTCTCTCCCTCTCCCTCCCACTCTCTCTAACTCTCTCCTTTTTTTTCCTTCGTTTCTGCTGATCAATAAAATGCTTATTTTATTATGAAGACAATGGCATCAAACAAAGCAACTATCTACGCTTTTATTTAACATCTTGTCAGCAAATGTCAGGGAATTTTATATGGCATTTCACTCTCCCTCTCTCTCTCTCTCTCTCTCTCTCTCTCTCTCTCTCTTCTCTTCTCTTCTCTCTTCTTTCTCTCTCTCTCTCTTCTCTCTTCTTTCTCTCTCTCCTCTCTTCTCTCTCTCTTCTCTCTCTCTCTCTCTCTCTCTCTCTCTCTCTCTCTCTCTCTCTCTTTCTCTCTCTTTCTCTCTCTCTCTTTCTCTTCTCTCTCTCTCTCTCTCTCTCTCTCTCTCTCTCTTTCTTTCTTTCTTTCTCTTCTTTTTCTTTCTTTCGTTTCAGTTTTGAAAATGCGTTTAAAAAAATCTAATTAGACTATGGCAATAAATCAAGCATCGAGCAACAACGTTTGAATTTAACTTCTTTTCATCAAATGCCAGAGCATTTTATATAACATTACCTCCTTTCAAAATTCCGACTGAAGTATGCCTAGGGAATGAGATTAGCGGAAGAGTAGCGTCCCTTGTCACCGGCGGAGAAGTTATTTGTAAACAAACCAACAACAAGCCAAGCGCTGCAAATACAAAATTTATTATTCATATTTCTGTACAAAAATGCATATCATAATCAACGTATATTTTTTCTTTAGTTTTCTCCATTATGAAATGTTAACAAAATATGATGTAAACTACAAATTGAAAATAACAGATGTTGATAAATAATACAATACGATGAGAGAACCCTTCCTAAACTTACTGAACTTCCCGCTAATGATTGGTACTAATAACGGCGATAGCGTCTGTCGGTTGTCAAGACCCAACTTCCAACAAAGGGGCACTACCCTTAAATCTGTTTTGAAATATCATTCCCTATAGCACATTCATTAAAACTCCGCGGTCCTAAGTAATATAATATATGCGTTTTTGACGCCAAGAGGTGAGGTCTTCAAAAACGCCAAAGACCACTGTCCGACCTCAGTACCTAAAAAAAAAAAAAAAAAAACAACAGAGGACGTCGGGTGCTTGGTATGGGTAGGTCTAGCGGCTCTTCTCTTTAGTGTTAGTATTTTGTCCGTGCCCGGCCGACGTCTTTAACCGGAAGACGGCAGAGGATGGCAGTGCCGGTGTACCACGCGAGAATGACTCTACCAAAGAAAGACTCTAGAGTTAAAATGGCGTACGCGAGGCACACTCTAGAGTTAGTCTCGCGGCAGGGAGGCTAACTCTAGAGTCTGTCTCGCGTACGCCAATTTAACTCTTAGAATCTTTTTGGCGATAGAGTCATTCTGGCGTGCTACACCGGGTCGTCGGAGTCGGGTTTCCAGTGTGGGTTAGCCCAAACAGTGTCTATTACAGGAGGTTGGAGTCATAGATAACAAGGTAGTCTGTGGTTGGAGTTAGGTGGGTGGCGGGAGGGGGGGGGGGGGGGGAGCGGATAGAGCATGAGCATTATTATACTAGCACAAGAGTACGTACATTATAAGGCAATATTTCATCTTTATCTTCTTCTCATGCAATTTCTCCATCTTAATGCCATGTTTCCGTGGTTGGTGGGTTTAGGTCACCGTGTTGGTCACTCGTTACCCGGCTATTCATCAGAGTTAATAGGCCTTTGATACTTAGAGCCTCGTCATCTTCCCCGACTCTCATTGAAAGGATCAGTAATCTGTGGAGACGTGGTCTGGAAAAACAAATGTATTCTCCATTTTGGTCATTTAAAGAAAAATTACTTTAAAACGTGATTAATAAAATTAATGACATTGAACTTGTGAACAAGTCCCAGATCAATAACTCGGAAGTTGTCATATTTATTTAAGATTTATGACAAAAGGAAGGTCATTTAATTTGAACAATATATTTCGAAGTAAAAATAGTTTTTGCTAAAATGAAATAGAATGTGTTTTGTCAGAGTTTGGCTTTGTGGTTGATGGCTTTTGTATGGAACATGGCGTATTTGGAAACAACTAATCTTGTTAGCTGGTGGCTGGCTACATATGGCTACCGGAAGTGTATTTATATACCATCTTAGAATATAGCTCAGTTGGTAGAAGAACACTAGCCTCAAAAGCGAAGGGATCAGGGTCGGTGCCAAATGCTAACGAAGATTTATCTTACCCAAATTTACCTGCTACTACTTCGAAAACTTCAAAGGATTATGAAATTTTGGCAACGATATCAGAACTGCGTAAGCAGTTTCAAGTCATTCAAACCTATTAAAAGTGACAGTTTAATTCTACACTACATGATGTTAAGTACCGTCAGCCGGGGTTACTTAGGCCATCCGGGGTTACTTAGGCCATCCGGGGTTACTTAGGCCATCCGGGGTTACTTAGGCCATCCGGGGTTACTTAGGCCATTTAGTAGAATAAAAAAAAGGTTGCTTTAAAAAAAGTTAAATTCATGAGTGCTTATTAGATCTATTGGGTTCTAATTATTTCCAAGATAAAAGCTACATGTAAGTTATCTTTTAAAATCAGCAATCTTGTTTTCAGTAAGTGGCCTAAGTTACCCCGGGTGGCCTAAGTAGCCTCAGTATACCAAAGTGTTATTTACTCCTTGTATGATCATTTTTTTTTTTAACGCTAACTATAACGACGACTAATGTTTTTACCTCCAAAAAACAACAAACTTAAAACATTTCACAAGTAGGCGGGACTGATCTGTGACCTGTGACCTCTGTGAGCCCTCTGTCAAGCAGTTCTGGGCTTGCTGGTTTTATTAGATCCGGTGCAAAGTACACGAAGCGTCCACGTCATAATAATTTGTCTTTATAAACGAAATTAACCTTTCTGTTTCATCTTTCATTTTTATTTGCCAGGCTAGGTTTGCAATCAACGTCACTGATCACTTTCATTGATCTCTCTCTCTCTCTCTCCCTCTCTCTCTCTCTCTCTCTCCCTCCCACTCTCTCTAACTCTCTCCTTTTTTTTCCTTCGTTTCTGCTGCTCATTAAAATGCTTATTTTATTATTAAGAATATGGACGCAAACAAAGCAACTATCTACGATTTTATTTAACATCTTGTCAGCAAATGTCAGGGAATTTTATATGGCATTTCACTCTCTCTCTCTCTCTCTCTCTTCTCTCTTCTTTCTCTCTCTCTCCTCTCTTCTCTCTCTCTCTCTTCTCTCTCTCTCTCTCTCTCTTTCTCTCTCTCTTTCTCTTTCTCTCTCTCTCTCTCTCTATCTCTCTCTCTCTCTCTTTCTTTCTTTCTCTTCTTTTTCTTTCTTTCGTTTCTGTTTTGAAAATGCGTTAAAAAAAAACTAATTAGACTATGGCAATAAACCAAGCATCGAGCAACAACGTTTGAATTTAACTTCTTTTCATCAAATGCCAGAGCATTTTATATAACATTACCTCCTTTCAAAATTCCGACTGAAGTATGCCTATTATAGGGAATGAGATTAGCGGAAGAGTAGCGTCCCTTGATTGGACGTCCCCGGCGGAGAAGTTATTTGTAAACAAACCAACAACAAGCCAAGCGCTGCAAATACAAAATTTATTATTCATATTTCTGTACAAAAATGCATATCATAATCAACGTATATTTTTTCTTTAGTTTTCTCCATTATAAATGTTAACAAAATATGATGTAGACTACAAATTGAAAATAACAGATGTTGATAAATAATACAATACGATGAGAGAACCCTTCCTAAACTTACTGAACTTCCCGCTAATGATTGGTACTAATAACGGCGATAGCGTCTGTCGGTTGTCAAGACGCGACTTCCAACAAAGGGGCGCTACTCTTAAATCTGTTTTGAAATCTCATTCCCTATAGCACATTCATTAAAACTCTGGGGTCCTAAGTAATATAATATATGCGTTTTTGACGCCAAGAGGTGAGGTCTTCAAAAACGCCAAAGACCACTGTTCGACCTCATTACCTAAAAAAAAAAAAAAAAAAAAAAAAAAAAAAAAAAAAAAAAAAAAAAAACAGCAGAGGACGTCGGGTGCTTGGTATGGGTAGGTCTAGCGGCTCTTCTCTTTATTCTTAGTATTTTGTCCGTGCCCGACGTCTTTATCCGGAAGACGGCAGAGGGTGGCAGTACCGGTGTACCACGCGAGAATGACTCTACCAAAAAAAGACTAGAGTTAAATTGGCGTACGCGAGGCACACTCTAGAGGTAGTCTCGCGGCCGCGAGGCTAACTCTAGAGTCTGTCTCGCGTACGCCAATTTAACTCTTAGAGTCTTTTTGGCGATAGAGTCATTCTGGCGTGCTACACCGGGTCGTCGGAGTCGGTCTCCAGTGTGGGTTAGCCCAAACAGTGTCTATTACAGGAGGTTGGAGTCATAGATAACAAGGTAGTCTGTGGTTGGAGTTAGGTGGGTGGCGGGAGGGGGGGGGGAGCGGATAGAGTATGAGCATTATTATACTAGCAAAAGAGTACGTACATTATAAGGCAATATTTCATCTTTATCTTCTTCTCATGCAATTTCTCCATCTTAATGCCATGTTTCCGTGGTTGGTGCGTTTAGGTACCTTGTGGGTCACTCGTTACCCGGCTATTCATCAGAGTTAGTTAGGCCTTGGATACTTAGAGCCTCGTCATCTTCCCCGACTCTCATCATTGAAAGGATCCGTAATCTGTGGAGACGTGGTCTGGAAAAACAAATGTATTCTCCATTTTGGTCATTTAAAGAAAAATTACTTTAAAACGTGATTAATAAAATTAATGACATTGAACTTGTGAACAAGTCCCAGATCAATGACTTCGAAGTTGTCATATTTATTTAAGATTTATGACAAAAGGAAGGCCATTTAATTTGAACAATATATTTTGAAGTAAAAATAGTTTTTGCCAAAATGAAATAGAATGTGTTTTGTCAGAGTTTGGCTTTGTGGTTGATGGCTTTTGTATGGAACATGGCGTATTTGGAAACAACTAATCTTGTTAGCTGGTGGCTGGCTACATATGGCTACCGGAAGTGTATTTATATACCATCTTAGAATATAGCTCAGTTGGTAGAAGAACACTAGCCTCAAAAGCGAAGGGATCAGGGTCGGTGCCAGATGCTAACGAAGATTTATCTTACCCAAACTTACTTACGAAAACTTCGAAGGATTTCGAAATTTTGGCATCAATTTCAGAACTGCGTAAGCAGTTTCAAGTCATTCAAACCTATTCTTAAATTCTTAAATTTAGCTTTATATAGGGCAATATCCACTAAATGTGCTCAAAGCGCTTTACAGGGGGTCCCTGGTCAACAGCAGCATTTAACATATGGGACGGGACATACCGCCTGATAGGCGATATTATAATTTTTCGGACAAAGATAACGCTGTTAACGGCCAGGTAATCATTTTACAACTGAGTATGGTGAGAGAATGTGAGTAAAGAGCCTTTTCCAAGGACTCAACTATGCGCCGAGCGCGAGGCTCGAACCCAGGACCTTCCGATCCGAAATCGAGTGCCATACCAGAAGACCAAATAGCCGCACTCAAAAAAAATTATTGAAAGTGACACTTTGATTCTATACTACATGGTGTTAAGTATACCAAAGTGTTTTTTTTAATTCCCTGTATGATCATTTTGTTTGTTATTTTTAACGTTAACTATAACGACGATTGGGTGCCATAGTGGTCGAGTGGTTAAGGCATTGCACTGTGACTCGGAAGGACCCGGGTTCGAGCCCCGCTTCAGGCACTTTCGTTTTTTTCCTTGAGCAAGATTATTAACCCCCAAATTACTCACTTGGACAACATGGGTGATTCCTGTTGACATCAGACATCTTGTTTGATGAGTTATCTATATTCCTTCGTGGAAAGCCTAGACGACGATATTTTTTTTTATAACGACGACTAATGTTTTTACCTCCAAAGAACAACAAACTTAAAACATTTCACAAGTAGGCAGGACTGATCTGTGACCTGTGACCTTGACCCCTCTGTCAAGCAGTTCTGGGCTTGCTGGTTTTATTAGATTCGGTGCAAAGTGCACGAAGCGCCCACGTCATAATAATTTGTCTTTATAAACGAAATTAACCTTTCTGTTCCATTTTTCATTATTACTTGCCCAGACTAGGTGTGACCCATCGTCTCAAAACGGTGTTATGTTGGAACGAACCAGATGCTTAAAAGCCGAATTAAATGTTAAAACTGGTTAAAATATAAATCGTTGGCATTAGCACCCTGAAATATGGCATCCACTCTCCTCAATAAAACATACAAACTCAATGCAAGCCTGATATTTCTGGCTATAATTCAATTTTCAACATCTTAACCAACCCGACTTAATACCGTTTTGAGGCGAAGGGTCACAGGTTTACAATCAACGTCACTGATCACTTTCATTGATCTCTCTCTCTCTCTCTCCCTCTCTCTCTCTCTATCTCTCTCTCCCTCTCCCTCTCTCTCTCTCCATGGACGGAACATAATGTTAAATCAGCCTATGTAAGATGAGCTCAAATTCCAATTGCAACCCTCTCCTTACCAACTACAGGAAAATCTTGACATTCATTACGACACAAACACAATTTTTCTCATTCCGATTTATTTTTTACATCACAAAATGTGAAATAGTTTTTGTTAGTTATCGACGGCCAGCGGATCAAACCGTAGCCATCGTAAAGTTATAGCCTGACACTGACCAAAAAAGGACGTCAAAATGCCAGTCTTTGGCCACAAAAGAAAACAAATCTGACGTTATATTCAATAGTTCAACCAATGGGACCACTTGATTCTATAACTACTAACGACAACTCACTAGGCGGTGCAAAAAACAAATAATGACGTCAAACTGCCGGTCTTTTTGGGTTTCAGTGTCAGGCTATAACTTCACGATGGTCGGCGGATCAAAACTCTGAAATCTACATACCAACTTTTCGCAACATGTTTTATATTTAATTTTGGGCGGATTAGACCATTGATGTCTTTATTTAATTTTGCCTGACACAAGAACCCTCTAGGACTGGCAGTTTGGCGTCATTTTTTAAGGTTTGTGTAGCGTCTAGTGAGTTGTCGTTAGTAGAGCTCAAGGAAGCAAGTCATTTCATTGATTGAACTATTAAATACAACTCACGATTTGTTTTCTTTTGTGGCAAAAGACTGGCATTTTGACATCATTTTTTGGTCAGTATCAGGCCATAACTTTACGATGGCGACGATCTCTCTGATGATATGACGATGGTCATCAGAGGTCTGATCCGCCCAAATTAAATAAAACATGGCGAGCAACGCTCGCATGTAGATTCAGAGTTTTGATCCGCGGACCATGAAGTCATGTACAAACAATTATGTTTATCATGTAGGTACTTATTCCTTTTGTATAGTAAAGGTAGACCAAGAAAAAAACATATTTGAATAGTTTGGACAGCTGGGTGACAAAGAAAGAGAAGAGTAATATTCGTTTTCTGAGGTTATCTGATCAGAGAGATGAATGGCGTACCATGATCACCCATGTCTGGCACAGACTTGGTACTTGAAGAAGAAGAAGATTCCTTCTGAGTTAGAGTTTCGGGGAAAATCCGGAAAATAGTCGGTGAGAAGATCTAGCCAACATAATACTGACTTCAGACTATTAGTCATATATAATTATCTGTACTCTGCGGCTATGTGGTCTTGTGGTATGACACTCGCTTTCGGATCGGAAGATCCTGGATTCGAGCCTCGCGCGGCGCATAGATGAGTCTTTGGAATCGACTCTTTACTCACATTCTCTCATAGTACTCGGGTGTAAAATTCGAACCTTGCCGTTAACAGCGTTGTCTTTGTCCGAAAAAAAAATTTTGTAATATCGCCTAATAGGCGTAATGTCCCTTCCTAAATGTTAAGTATTGCTGGTGGTCAGGGAAATTTTTTAAAGCGCTTTGAGTACGTTTAGTGGATATTGCGCTATACAAAAGCATAACTGTTTTACATCCAAGAAACAAATATACGTCAAATTCTATCTACTAGAAATCGGATAAGTCTGGTAAAGAAATGCTGGTTGTCAACAGATTATACGTACATATTAGCCCGTATGATGATATTACGTATGTTATGTGTAAGTTCTGTCTTTGGTTTTTTATTATATTATATTATATGGCTAATACTTATGATATCACACAAACATGTTGTCTGCCTGAGACTTGCTAATTAGCTGTTATCAACGTGTCAAGGAATATGCTGACGTCACGGGCTAAACCATTAATCTCATGTAATATAAATATAATATAATATAATATAATAATGTAATATAATCAGTTGTAGGATATAGTAGTTATAAAATGGTCTAATGTAGTCGTATTATTATTATTATTATTATTATTATTATTATTATTAGTAGTAGTAGTAGTAGTAGTAGTAGTAGTAGTAGTAGTAGTAGTAGTAGTAGTAGTAGTAGTAGTAGTAGTAGAAGTAGAAGTAGAAGTAGTAGTAGTAGTTGTTGTTGTTGTTGTATTGGTATTAGTAGTATGTAGTGGTAGTGCTAGTAGTGGTAGTGGTAGTAGTAGTTGTTGTATTGGTAGTAGTAGTAGTAGTAGTAGTAGTAGTAGTAGTAGTAGTAGTAGCAGTAGTAGTAGTAGTAGTAGTAGTAGTAGTAGTAGCAGTAGTAGTAGTAGTTGTTGTTGTTGTTGTTGTATTGGTAGTAGTGGTAGTAGTAGTAGTAATAGTAGTAGTAGTAGTAGTAGTAGTAGGAGGAGGAGGAGGAGGGGTGGTTGAAGTAGTAGTCGTAGTAATCATGATATGATGATAATAACAATAATGATAATAATAATAATAATAATAATAATAATAATAATAATAATAATAATAATAATAATAATAATAATAATAATAATGAAACAGTGACATTATGTGACGAAGAATACTTAGCGTTGATATTTTATAATATAGCGAGAGAAAATAAACATAGAGTTGGATTATTTTTTAAATTATGGTATCATCCATGTAACCTTTTTACTGTCCATTGTTAGATGGCGGCTATGCATTACATAAAGAAACATCGATATTTCATTAACTAAACAGATGATTTTGCTGAAGGAAAAAAAAAAAAAACGTGTGTGGCTATGTGGTCTAGTGGTATGACACTCGCTTTCGGATCGGAAGGTCCTGGGTTCGAGCCTCGCGCGGTGCATAGATGAGTCCTGAAATATTATAATATCGCCTAACAGGCGGCATGTCCCGTCCTACATGTTAAATGTTGCTGTTGACCAGGGACTCCTTGTAAAGCGCTTTGAGTACATTTAGTGGATATTTCGCTATATAAAGCTCAAATTTTAAAAAAATGAAACAGATGATTTTGCTGAAGGAAAAAATAAATAAATAAATAAAACAGAAGTGCCTTAAACGGGGCTTGACCCCATGACTTTATTATTGCTCACTGTGCAGTAATCACTCGGCCACCACCTCTCCCTACTCTGAGCAGCACTGATAATTCGTGAGTAAAAAAAAAAAAACCTCCCAACTCCGCCAGGAAGCGACAAAAAAAAAACAAAAAAACAAAACAAAACAAAACAAAACCGACGGGTAGAACGCCACACTGTGACAGATGAGATTACAAATGAAAGGGGAAGTTAACACACTCATTAAACCCTGCGTTCACAGAACGGTGTGGGCGAGAGAGAGAGAGAGAGAGAGAGAGAGAGAGAGAGAGAGAGAGAGAGAGAGAGAGAGAGAGAGAGAGAGCTTATCTAAGGTTTACTAATTAGAAATTGCGTCTTTCCGTTCTGCAATCCTCTGAAAACAAAACAAACAATTGAGCTTTTATATACCACAATATCCACTAAATGTGCTCAAAGCGCTTTACAAGTGGACCCTGGTCAACAGCAACATTTAACATGTAGGACGGACATGCGATATTACAGTTTTTCGGACAGAGACAAATCTGTTAACGGCCAGGTACTCATTTTACACCTGAGTACGGTGAGAGAATGTGAGTATAGCGCCTTTTCCAAGGACTCAACTGTGCGCCGAGCGCGAGGCTCGAACCCAGGACCTTCGGATCCGAAAGCTAGTGTTCACTACACCACATAGCCGCACAAAATACCAAAAAAAAAAAAGAACATTCTTGATCAAAAAGCTCGTCCTTCAAATATCGATCGATTAAAACGACCTTCCACTCTCTGTCAAAATTCTTAAACCTGAGACTTCCTTGAAGTTTAAGGACGGGACGTGGCTCAGCGGTACGGTCTTTTTTTTTGCTTCGTACCCGAAAGGTACCGAGTTCGATCACATATGCCGCTGCGCTGTGTGGCCTTGAGCAAGCCTCTCTCTCCCTAGCTCAATTTGCGGCGCTGCACTGCTGCTGACGACTGGGTTATTGGAAACAAATAGACCCTGGAGACAAATTTTCCCTATGGAATAAATAAAGGGAATTTTATTTATTTATTTATTTATTTTTTTATTTTTTGATGACCAAATCTTTTAAAAATGTGTTTGTTTTGCTAAGTATGCAAAGATACTTGACTCAAATTCATTTCAATTTTTTTTTAAGTTAGAAAGTTGGGAACTGTCCTGGTATAGGGAATGAGATTAGCGGAAGAGTAGCGTCCCTTGATTGGACGTCACCTTACAGAGAGAACGTCAAAATGGTTTTGCGCATGCGTCTCTCTCGTCCTCGCTTTCGATGAAGTGTCTCATGCCGCACCACCAACATGACGTTCTCTCTCTAATAACTTTTCCGCTCTTGACTTCCAATCAAGGGACGCTACTCTTCCGCTAATCTCATTCCCTATTGGGGGAATTTATCATGTCAACACAAGCGTGGCAGGGTAACCCAATATTTCTATCTGTAATGTAATTTATGTAATGTAATGTAATGTAATCAAATGTAATAATTTATTTGTTTAGCGTGCAGAATCCACAAAATGCTCAACGACGCTATACATACAAAGAGAGATGAAGTGAGTAGGGAAATGGCCAGAAGACAATAGAGAATAAAAATTTCGCGACGGTGATGGGGGGTTGAACCCGCGACCTTACTGGTACGACAACTCCGCCTGGCCGGGAAGAGTGTGACTCTACCGTATGAGCTATCACCGCCGCGAAATTTTTATTCTCTATTGTCTTCTGGCACTTTCCTACTCACTTCATCTCTTGTTGTTATCAACATAAGTGCCTGCTCCCTCACTTTTTCTGAATTAAAAATACACATACCAAGACAACTGGTGACACAATAAGCAAATACTAAAACTACTCAAAAGCGAGCCCTAATAGGAATGTTTTCAAAAAGTTTCCTAAAAGCGCGGAGGCGTCTTTGCTTTCTTTATCAATTTTTTTTTCATAATACGCTTCAACAGTCGAAATGACGCAAGTATTTGTTTCCTACACACACTTCTCTAATTCTGATTAGTTTAACGTTAAAATTAATTTTCTTTTCGAGTTCAATCTGACATGGAACCCGATTGACAAGTTGGGTCACGAATTATTCAAAATAAATAAACAAAATGAGGTCTTTAACCCTCTCCTTACCAGCCATTTTCAGGATTTTCCCCAAAACTTCATACCCAACTAAAGAAAATATAGATATATTTTTTATTACTCAAACACAATAGCAGTAAAGTTCCTCAGATGCATTATTTCTTTACCAAAACATGCTCTACATCACGCACTGTTCGTTTTCTATAACTTTTATGATGTACAAAAGAAATTTGAATAAGAAAAATGTTGGTTGTATCGTAACGAATGTGACGATTTTCCTGTAGTTGGTGTGGAGAGGGTTAAAAAAGGCATGTTTTGTGACATTAACCCTTTAAATGTGAGATTGAATTTCCTCCAGATCAGAAAATTATACATGTGATATCTCCGACCAACCTTTTTTATTTGGTTTGTTTTAACCAACAACAAGAGATGAAGTGAGTAGGAAAGTGCCAGAAGACAATAGAGAATAACAAATTTTCACGGCGGTGATGGGGGTTTGAACCGCGAGATCGTGGATAGCTCATACGGTAGAGTCACGCTCTCACCGGTTCAAACCCCCATCACCGCCGCGAACAATTTTTTATTCTCTATTGTCTTCTGACACTTTTCTACCCACTTCATCTCTTGTTGTTACCAACACAAGTGCCTGCTCCGCTCACTTTTCTGATTTGAACCAACAGAGCGGTAGAGACTGGAATTGAACTTGAATTCCTTTGACGACCAAGATGCTCCTCTCACTGTTTTGCCATACTTGGAAAGAAAACAACGTGTTTTTAAAATTTTGACCAGAAAAGTCATCCTTCAGATATCGATAGATCGAAATGACCCTCATCTTGTCAAAGTCTTACTGACATCTCAAGTTTGAGAGTTTTTTTTTTTTTTGTTTTTTGTTTTTTGTTTTGTTTTTTTGACAAGATAGGAGTCAATACGCTTCAACAATCGTAACGTCACTTCCCTCGTAATGACGCATGGAAACTTCTTAGTAACTGACTCTAAACTATCGGAACAATGGCGGACGTCGTTTTAAATATTTCTCCGACGAGCATAAAAGCGTATCCAGAGGGGAAAAAAACATTATAAATCTGATCATGTTTTGACTTTTGCACATTCTGATCCCAAGACATATGAAAAGTTCTAGCCAGCGTGAAGAATAAAAAGTACCGATTTTCTTTGTTTAGAACTAAGATGATCGCTGTTGCTGGGCGACGTGACATCAGTCTACTATATCCAATTACTGAAGCCTCAGGTTTGAACGTTTTTAACAAGATGAGGATCATCATAATCGATCGATATTTAAAGGTAGAGTATTCTAACAAAATGTTAAAAAACGTGTCTTTTTTTTCTGAAAAGTAGAAAACGGTGGGGGTTGCCTGAAGCCGGTGATCGTGAAAATACTAAAGAAAGAGTGAAAATGGAGAGGCTTCGTATGGGAACAAAACAGACAATGGAAAAACTGAAAAATAATATCCAAAAAATGTAAACTGATGCAACAAATGTACGCTTTTAAGGACCAGTAGGCTATCCCAGATTTTACTGTTTTGAGGAAATCAACATTGAAGATTTCGATTCCATAAAATATATAAATAAATAAATTCCCTTTATTCATCCCATAGGGGAACTTTGTCTCTAGGGTCTATTCCAAGGGAAGACTGGAATAACCCAGGCGTCAGCCGCTGTGCAGCGCCGCAAATTGAGCTAGGGCGAGGTGACTTGCTCAAGGCCACACAGCGCGGCGGCGGGTGATCGAACTCGGTACCTTTCGGGTACGAAGCAAAGACCGTACCGCTTAGCCACGCTGCCCAAATGTCCAATTACTCAAATACTATTCAATAGTTTGTTTTTTTTTCTAAACTTTCTGTGTGGAATGATAATAGCAATACAAATAAAACAAAATTTGTCTGTTTTGTTCCCATTCGAAGTCTTTTTTCTGAGCAATGTGTTGCTATCTACCTAGTTGATGACTAGGACAGGTCAGAATTCAATCGAACCTCGGCTGTAGTGAGTTTCAAAACTCCTGGAAAAAAAACCCCAAAATAAACTAACATTAAAGCTGGAATTAACAAGCAAAATGTATTTTTTATAGAATTCGTTTGTGTGTTTTGCGTTGCAGGTTTATTTCTACCCTGTCTATGCCTGCCGTTATAACAAGTCTGGGTCTTTTGAACAAGTCTGAGCAAGACAACTAACAAGTCTCTAATGGCGATGACTTTTTTTTCTCCCAGTTCCACAAGAAAAATGTTACTTCTTTTATCGAAATATAATATTATAGTTGCCATTTAACTCAGGGAACCGGAGTTTATACCCGGTTTCTATAGCGTGAAACGGACGATAGCAACTGATTGCCACCTTTCGGATAGGATGCTAGTTTGTCACAAAGTACTTTACGACAGACCTCACAGACCCAGCAACCCAATCATTGATGCGTCGACAGGGGTAGGGGAGGGGGGGGGGCAGATAAAAATCACGACTTCACCCGGAATTGATCTCGGTTCCTTTGCGTGTGAAGCGAGTGCTCTACCAACTGTGCTATTGATTTCCCTTTCGAAATATAATATAGACGAACCACACATAAAAAAATTTAGACTTGGATTTTAATAGAGGGAATTTTGCTTTTATTCAAGGCCATGGTCTTGTGTTGTTGTTTTTGTTTTTGTTTGTTTCTTTGTTTTTCTTTTTTGACAACCCGTGGAGATCCGAAGCTTGAGAAATTTAATATTAAAGAGTAAAAGTTTCTTGTCCTAAACGAAAGAAAATGTGTTTTGTCATTTATTGTGCAGTTGTCTGACAAGGTTTTCATCCTTCCTATCATTGACCATGGTCAGCAGAATGTCTTTTTATGAATGATGGTGATAATTAAGACACAATTGGGCTATAAAGAACCGAGCAAAATATTGTTTGTCCTTTTAGGTGGACATTCGGCTTGTCATAAACACTCCCATTAATGTTATTAGTTCACAAATTATTGAGGCTTAAGCCTAAAGAGAAGAGTAATATTAGTTTTCTGAGGCTATCTGATCAGAGAGATGAATGGCGTACCATGATCACGGATGTCTGCCACAGACTTGGTACTTGAAGAAGAAGAAGAAGAAGAAGAAGAAGAAGAAGAAGAAGAAGAAGAAGAAGAAGAAGGGTATGTGTGTGTGTGTGTGTGTGTGTGTGTGTGTGTGTGGAGAGAGAGAGAGAGAGAGAGAGAGAGAGAGAGAGAGAGAGAGAATCGGGGGAGGGTTTTGTGGGAACAAGACCCTTCTATCATTATGGTCATCTGATTGACGTACTAATGGGTCAGTCCCGGACAGTTGTCACAATAAATGCCGAGGACAAATTCAATAGTATGTATAAAATTGCAACAGTCACACCGTCCCATTGGTCATCATGACACGTTATAATGCTTGGAGCACCCATTAGGCCTCACATGTCGTCCCTGCTACTCTGTTATTAGTTTCTGAACAAGACTCATTACAATGGGAAGTAATTGTGACCCACCGTCTCAAAGCGGTATGGAAGAAATCAAACTAGTTCTTAAATTCATTAGGGGTGAATATCCAGTGAACGGGCAATAGCGATTGCTTCCTATCCTTTTGATTGGACGATAGTTTATCGCGAAGTAATTTATGCCACATATAACCGACCCAGCAACCAGCAACCCAGCAACCCAGCACTAATGGGTAGGAATGGGTCGGGGGGGGGGGGGGGGAAGGTGTCAGAGAAAAAAAAATCTCAACTGAACCCGGGATCAATCTCGCTCCCTTTGCGTGCTAAGCGAGTGCTCTTAACTGAGCTATTTTGGACCCCTTTAGATGTCACAGTGACCAGTTTTAATGTCTTTAATTCAGGCTTCGTTATTTGTGACCCCTCGTCTCAAAACGGTTTTAGGTCTGAATGAAAAGGTTTCTGAAAATTGAATTTATTGCCAGAAATATCAGACTTGCAATGAGTTTGTATGTTTTATTGAAGAGAATGAATATCGCATATTAGAGTGATAAATAGCAATAATTCAAATTATTGACCAGTCAAGCTTTAATTTGGCTTTTTTAGTATCTGGTTCATCCAGACATAATACCATTTTGAGAGGATGGGTCATATTTGTTCAAAGGTCTCGGAAAAACTCAACTAATATGAAGTTCTTTCGAATATTATCATGACAATGTAGAAAATAAAAATAAACAGATCAATCGATATACGTGCTGGTAATAAGGACGGATAATGAAGTAAATAATGAGACAACACAACATGTTTACTGCTATGCTTTTGTGTTATAATTAGACTAGAACATAACTTTTATTTTA